>NC_056746.1:712875357-712997857 GCF_019279795.1 Protopterus annectens
AGGTACAGGATTTTATTCCCTTTGCCTCATTTACCTACTGCGTAAACCTGAGCAAGTCATTTAAGCAGAGAGTGCCTTGGGCCATCTGAGAAATCAGGTTAGGCTCTAATCTGCTCAGTGGTGTTCTGGACCATATGCCTAGAAACTAACTACCTATGTTCCCCTTATTCATGAATTGTCCCACTGATGGATTACTTTTTGATTTCTCCCAGAGATGACTTATGGTGACAAATGAAGCTACTAGTTGGGTTTTATCAATGGAGCACTGGTAGCATTTACAGAAAGTTGTGCAGTTCTTCTCCTGTGTTCTAACTTTCACAATGCTGTCTACTGTAACTAGGTTTTGCACGTATTTAAGATTGCTGGTGGTGTGCTTAATGAAGCAATTGAGGTACAGCTCCTTTTGGTGTTGCTTAGTATCTGCAGTTGAACAATGCCTGTGTTTTTCATAAGAAAAAGTCTGGCTGAATATCTTGTCAAACTTAACTTAAGATTGTTTCTCATACTGTCAGTGGGTACAACTCCTGAACATAGGTGTGGGTTCTTAACTGCACTAACTGCTATTTTATTATATATTTTGGAGTCTGTTTTGTCATCTGAGTAACTCCCAATTTACCTGCCTTTGTTTTTAGCTTTGCCTGTGGTAGCCATAAGTTTACGTTACCTGAATTTCTTTGTCTCTGCTTCACTGATCTTATGTTAATACAATTCTTTAGTTTGTTTACAGTTTACTGCAGTGTATATTATTACATCATCATCATTATCACCCCCCATTTTACCATTTATTACATGGGGTCAGGGTATCCCATCCACTTAATCAATAAGAACAAATCACCTAGAGCTAATATTTATACTGCCTAGTGGCTAGTTATTCCGATAACTATTATTAATATTTAGTTATTTTCTATGCCAGTCTAAATATTTGGGTATTTAAGCACTTAAGTACCCAAATGCCGTGACTGGCATGACATGACATTTGGGTAGATCTATTGAAATAAATTCATTACACACAATTTACTGATATGAAATATAAAACAAATTAAAAAAAAAAAACTTCTTGTCCACTTTACTGAGGTTAGAGACAAAGGTATGTGCAGATTCCAGTGAATGATTCACCGCTAAATATTGCAGCTGTACATAACTTGCATGCTGTATTGTCTTCTAGTGAATTTGCACAGTTGTAGTGCTGCAGCTAGGAAATAAGTAATGTGGTATGCAGAATGCTATAGTGAGGTAAGGTGAATAATTGTACTAGCTCTTGTCTTAAACTAGTAATATTAAAATAGGTTGCATTTCTCTGACACTAAACCAAACGTTGTATTTGTTATATAAATCAACACACACATGTTCTCTAGCTATAAAGTGTCGCCATCAGAATTTGTATCAGAATAAATTGTGAAAGTCTTTTGCAGTATTATTTGTTTTATCTTGTTAGATTGCTAATATGGTAATTTCTGCAGTAAATCTGTTGCTTGGATTTGGAGGTTTGAGAGTTTACACTTCATTCAAGTAAATGATGATATTGCTAAACTGAACAGATATTTTGCAATGGCTAGAAATATAGTGACACTGAGCTGTATGGTTATTCTCAGCTTCCTCTATGTTCTTCATACAACTGGCCTTATATAGTCTCATATGGGATACCAGAGTGGCACAGTGATTATTAGTCAGGCATTATCCAAGGTTTAAATGTCTGGTTATTATCTCCATGAGTTTTGTATATCTCCAATGCATACTTTTTCAGGGTACTTCTGATTCATTCCAGCTAAAATAAATAAATAAATAAAAAATAGACAGGCTAACTTAAAACCCTGTACCATCTTTATATATTTATTTTTCTTCTCTCATTGTCTGACTCATAACTGAAAATGGTCCAGTTCACTGACCTGGTTACAAACACATAAAATTATTAACCACTTCTGTATTATCATCATATATTTTCCTTGCCTTCATTGTTTGCACATGGCAGAAAGTGGCCCATAAGAGACAAGTTAATTGACCTGGTTAGCAAACAAATAAAATTAATAACTACCTAAATTAGGTATTTATCACTTTATTACAATAAATAGAAATGGATTAGTTAACCCACAAAGCTGTCAATAATGAAGTAATTACAGAAGACTAGATTGTTTTCCGTAAACAAAGAAAACACCTTTAATACGTAAGTGCATTTCTGCGTTTTGGGCAGCTTTATCTAAGTTCATTCAGAAAGATGTACAGCTGCATCCTCTAATTAATGCTTGAAAATCATGTTCTAGAATCAATAAACCCTCTGGTGCTTGCAATCAGTTAAGCCTTTTATCTTCTCTTTCTCTCAATATGCAGACTATCTAAAAGGTGCTTTGTCTGACAGATGTCTTAATATTCCTCTGTATTACTGCATTGCATATAGTGCCTTGCATGGTGTGATTTATTTTGCAACAGCAGACTCCTCCTCTTTCTTGTCAAATGCCATCAGCATTCTGTATTTCCCACACACATTAATGTTTGACAAAACTGTTTTGCATGATTTTGTATTCCTTATTTTTTGCTCTTTTTTCCACAAGGTTAGAGCACACTTATAATGTTATCTTTGAATCTGTCCTTGCAGTTATATTTTTGCATGCTTTATTGAACGTTTTAATTACTCTCTGTGCTTCAGTAATTTTCTAAGTAAAACAGTAATTGTTCTGTACGCTATGATTTATTTATTTATTAACAGTCATATTTTATTAATTCAAGCAGATGTCAAATTGAATGATAAATGTCACAAACATGAGTCATTTCTTGATATTACAATCACACTATGTATAGAAATTAACATTTTGCACCCTAAGGATTATTAGCAAAGTAGTACCTATCAGGCATCGACTGTATTTTATTGTAATGCCGGGCCTTCCAGCAGGGTTGGAATACTACTCTGTTTCAGTAGCCAGTTAATCGATGCTCACAACCTCATCAGTGAAAGATCATTGGCATCTTATCATGATGTTTAAGTTTCAGGGAAAGTAAAAAGGGGAGTGCTACATTTTCTCTCTTTCTTCACTGTATCCAAGGTGATGTGATCTTGGGGTTTGCATGTCTGTGTATATATACACATACACACACATAGACACTCATAAAGATATATGTGTGTGTATATATATATATATATATATATATATATATATATATATACATATATATATCTATATATATATATATATATATATATATATATATATATATATGTGTATATATATATATATATATATATATATATATATATATATATATATATATAGATGGGTCTATGTTCCTTAAGTGAAAGTGCACTACATCGAAAGTGCACTTTCGCAAAAGCCGAGTCACTGAAGCACATTACAGTTGGTATAAGGAAATATAAGGACGGCGCAGTGGTGCAGCAGTTAATGCTGTTGCCTCACAGCAAGAGGTTCTCCAGTTCGATTCTCAGCTGGGGTGCCTTCTGTGTGGAGTTTGCATGTTCTCCCTGCGTTCGCATGGGTTTTCTCCGGGTACTTCGGTTTCCTCCCACATTCTAAAGACATGCTTCTGGAGCATTTCTCCCCAGGCCTCCGCTGAATATAGGATCTGTGGAGCCTAGTCGGACTTTCCCGATCAACAAATGTTAAATAAAAAAATAAATATCCTTTTCCACACTGTAATGCGATCTCAACGTTGGTATATTTAAGTAGGGGGATGTGGGGGGTACAGGGGGGCTTTCCCCCCTGCAAAATAGTATTTAAAGTAGTTTTTTTTCTGATCTTGTGAATCAGCTTTTCCGAAAGTGCACTTTCAATGTAGTGCACTTTCGCTTAAGTGGGTTTCTACTTTTCTTGTTCGAGATTTTGAAATTTTGATCAAGAAAACTAGACCCATATTTATAAATATGGGTCTACTTCATAACATTGACATTTTATAATGTTGAATTTCATAACATTGAGACCATAACATCAAAAATTCAAAACAATGAAAACCCAAAACATTGAAAACTCAGAACATTTAAAGTATGCTTCATAACATTGAAAACTACATTGCACAAGTAAATAAGATCCCCATCCACCTACAACAACACCTAACTAACAAACACACTTTCTACTACATTTCTGCAAGGGGGCAAGCCCCCCAGCACCCCCATCCCCCATAAATTAAATATACCAACTCCAAGATCGCACTACAGTGGTAAAAACGTAATTTCCTAACCTCGATGTGAGGTTAGGAAATGAACTTTTTTCCACTGTAGTGCAATCTTGAAATTGCTATATTTCATTTATGGGGGGTGTGGGGGGTGCAGAGGGGCTTGCCCCCATGCAGAAACATAGTATAAAGTGGTTTGTTATAGGTGTTGTTGTAGGTGGAGGGATCCTAGAATGTATCAAAATTCAGTTGCAATTTGTTTTTGGATGAAATTGTCATTTGAAGAAGATATCTTGATGACTGCTGGTTGATATGGGAGTCAGACATCTCAGAGAATTTGTCCAATACCTGAATGAGAATAAGTGAGGGATTCAGTTCAGTGTACATTATGACACTGACTGCATTTCATTTTTAGATGTTCAAGTAAGTCGCCTGCAGGATGTGACCTTGGAGAGTAGTACCTTTCATAAACACCCATATTTTACCACCTTATTACATGCATCCAGCTGTCATCCAAGATACATAATAAGTAACAGCCCTAAATCCCAATTTTTGAGGATTTGTAGAATTTGTCCTACCAATGATGTTTTTTCATCACAACAATAAAATCTTATTTCCAGATTTTGTGATAGACGGTACTGTAAATCTCATATTATCCCAACTAGTGGTTTAGTTCAAACCATTAATAGGACAGAATTGTTATATTATTGGCAAAAAGTCAATAAAAACAGCAAAACTATCAGATTCATTATGAGCTATGGATGTAACACCTTTGGCTTTATGGATTTGATTCAAAAACTTTGGGACATCTTAAGGGTAGGTAACATACTAAACAATTTTCTTGTTTCTATATGTTGCTTTTCATTTAGAATAGCTAAGGCACTAGTTTTTTTTTTTTTTTTTTTAATCATTACAAACTTGACACAATATAAGGGTATGCTCCAGAGAACATTAGAAGGGGGTGTGTTGTTGGGTTGTGTTCCATGTGGCCATTGCACCTTTTGTAAATATGTGGTTAAGATAAAGAAATTTACCAGTAAAAATACTTCTAAATTATTCTACATTAATATATTTGCCAAGTGTGATATGGATTGGGTCATATATTTAGTTACATGTAGATGCTCAGCTTTTTATATATGTCAGTCATCATGACCATTCAGGTTACGGGTATCAGAACATTTAAGTAATATTAGAAATAAATGTCAGTCTAATGCTTTATATAAGCACACTATTAAACATCCGACCACACATTTTAAGTTTGTAATTATTGATAAAGTCCTAGGTAATAGGAACTTGAAAGCTGGTTGGCATAATATTCTTAATAAAAAAGAAAACAACTGGATTATTAAACTTGGAGGGCTTTTTTCCTCTGGAATGAATGAACACCTTAAATTTTTTGAACTAATTAATGTGAGGGGTTGACCTAATAATTTTGATTTGAATACATCTGTGTGTGTGTGTGTATATATATATATATATATATATATATATATATATATATATATATATATATTTATGTATGTATATTATGTTTCAAGTATGTTAACTGTATTCTGGCACACTGAGGAAGGCCATAGGAACAAAACTGCTTTTTTATTTTTAGTGTAATTCTTCCACTAAAATGGTTATTATACTCCTGAACTATTAAAGAATATACTGAATCCCTCATAAAAAGTGCTGGTCGTTTTTGGTTATTGTAAATTGGAGATTAAGCTATACAAACAATTGATTTAAATATTTTTGTCTAAATATGCAAATGGTCAGGTCCTTGCAGGTACTCACTCTGTATGTATATGTTAAATAATGCATTAAAAAATATATGACAATGAAAGATGCATGGTATAGAAATATGGGAAAACAAGCTCATATGATGCTCTGTTTGTTCTTTTCATAAAAACATGGATTGTAGGTGTGGTGGTGTCTAATTTTCTCTTCTTTAAAATGCATGCACATGTAGAAGTCTTAAAAATAAGAATGTACATTGTTTCATTCCCTGTACTGGACTTAAGAATATTCCAGGGTCAAACATTGTGCACAGTCTCACTTTAGGGTTGCCCCTGTGCACTGTGTTCACCACTAATACATGTCACTCTGTGCTATGTTCAGCACACACTAAGTGATGAATGACCCTGCTAATGAAACAGAAAGTTTTGCTCATAATGAGTACAGCATTAGGCATGCAGTGTGAGGGTATCTTTAAATCCACTGTTTCATCTTCCGGGAGGTTTATGATTCCTGCTCGATTAAGTCAAACTTACAACTTTTACCAATAATTTTCTTTACCAACATGGATACTTTTACTGTTTTCACTAAAACGTCTACTTTTGGCCTGATCCTTAATAGAAAAAGTTCACTGTCTTTCAACAAGTGATATTACTATGCATCAGGTTTATGGTTTCTTTATAAAAAGAATCCAGCAGTTATACAGCTCCCTATTGAAATGTTGGTACTAAAAATGCCGAGTTCCAAAAAGCTGAAAAAAAAAAGACCGAAAACTTGGAGAAGAGCTGATCTCAAAATACCTCTTCTGCTTAAAACTTCTTTTTGCAGAGGGGGCAAGCCCCCTGTACCCCACAAACTTATATACCAACCATGAAATCACCACAACTCAGAGAAAATGAAATATTCCAAGAAATGGCATTTCTGACTTGGTAAATGTAAGTCCATCCTTTTGTCCATGCAGTCTCTGTGTTTTGAGACTTGTTCCACCAGGTCCGAACATTTCAAATGGTTACCCCAGGGGCTAGCTATCTAATTAATTGCTTACATAAAGTGTCTTGTGCAGCATATGAGTAACATTTTTCTAAAGCTGTTGTAAAATAGATCAGTGATATGTTTTAGAGAAGCATTTTTACCTTCAGGAATGTGTAAGCTGTGGTGAAGTTATAGTTGCTATTTATTGCATTCTCTCACCTTTTGTTTAGCAGGGTCATTTGAATGGAATGTGTCTTCACAGCTTCATTGCTTTACAAATATAGAATGTAATATTTAGGCTTACTGTGTAATATCAATAGAATAAATTAAGCATTATATTTGGTGACACTCTTTTATAAAGCAGGTCATTAGTAAAATAGCAACAGATGCTCTTTTATAAAACACCTAACAAAAACAAAACTGCCCTCTGGATAACCCCAAGTCAGTTAGAAATACAGGTATTACTAAGGTTTGCTATTATTGTATTAATATTAGTAAATATTTTACTGTCTTACAAAATACAGTTCTAACTCTAACATGGTGATTAGTAAACCAGCAAATCTTGCTGTTTTAATGGAGAATTTGGTTACTGGCTAGAAGCAACATTTAGATACCAGGATAGTAGTCATTTAAATGAATGAACAAAATGGCAGTTAACAAGGAAAATTAGTTTATTAAATTCACTTCTGTACACTTGGTCAAGTGTAAAGTGAATGAGAGATCAACTTGTCAAGTACTCTTCGGCAATATTCTGTTCTCACTTTGTGTGTTTTTCATTAGTCCTCAGGCAATTATTCAAAGGTTTGGGGGTTTTCATTTTTCTTTATGGCAAGGTGTTGCAATATATAAGCAAGGGAGGGTATGGAGGAGCTTTGGGTGGATGGTTTCAGCCATTTGAAGCACTGATCAATTTTTATATTGAGAAGATATAATGAAACCAATTAAATCAGCAAATGGTGAAGTTATTTGAGGGAGCAAACTGTAAAAAGGACTGCTTCATCTCCTTACACTTTAAAACAGACCAACATTACCTGGCAAAGGTGACAACTATATTGAGTTTTAAAAAAGTTCTAAATGACCTTGCTTTCACTAGGGTAGGATAAAAAGAACAATTCTGCTGCTGAAACCATCCAAAACCTATTCTACAAATTGAGATTACATCTACTGATCATTAAATATGAGCTATTTTATTCAGTTTATTTTACTGAATCACATTTGGTTGAAGCCAACTGACTGTAAACTCATTTAACTTAAAACTTAGTTCACTAAATCACAATTGATTGAAACTGTAGTAGTCTATATACTGGATGAAATGTCATTTCTGATTACAAGAATTATTTGGTAAGTGAGTTTACAAGAATATGTGTGCATTGCTACTAGCCACCATCATGTCAAATCACCTGAGCTATATGAATTTTTATTTGTTCACCATCTCTGATTTACTGTGTATAGTTAATATGTATAACCTATGGGGTGTCAGGTGGGTGCAAGGAGCCTTGCTTCCCCGTGTAAAACATTTTTATGGTATATTTGCTGTGTAGAATGTTTTCTATCAATTATGTTTCAACCATGTAAGTTTTTAGTGAATTGTGTTGACTGAATTATTTTTCAATGAAATGAGTATCTGATCAAATGGCATGCACCCATATATAATGGTTATAAAGATATTCCCACTTTCCTCATTTGTCATGTGTTGTTTTCTGTGGCTTTGCAGCATCATTATGTGGGTACAAAATCAGCATCACATATGTAAATCTATGTCTGGTTATTTCCATGCTGTATAGGGCAAACAGAAATTCCTGGAACTGGTGAAGCAAAAAGGGAGAAAAAAGAGGACCACCAGATAGTTGTTATAATTACTTACAATGAATTAACTCACCTCAGGAGATAGCCCTTTCCTCTTACATGCTGACACTTCTGTCTATAGACCACTGACTGCTACGAGACATGTTCTAGGAGCTTCAGCACTTCCAACAACCAAAAGTGATGAAACTTACCCAAATCAACCCATGTGCCTCACCTGGGTCCAGTTCAGAGCACTAGTCTTCACCATGACTTAGAAGAATGGCATTCCATTACAAAATCATATAATTCCCATCCTTTATCCCCAGAGATGGGTGAGCAATTTGAGCATCATGATTCCTCTTCCCATTCCAACTCAGTTGGTGCCAGAAAAGCTAATTAAACTCTTTTCAACTATGTTGGAGTCAGTCTCTCTAGCCAGCAGGTCTGGTTATGGGTGTGCTCCTGTTACAGAGGCCTCAATATTAACTGTTAATTAGGTTGAGCCTCCCTGAGAAACCCCACATCAGGGTGCTGGAAATAAGATTCCAGAATGATTTAGGAAGAGCAGTGTGGATTTTGTCTTTGCAAATGAAGATTGAATCAACTCTTTACCTATCAGTGGATATTGGATGGGTTTTGAAAGTTCACATATATATGTGTATTTGTTCTGTGGACTTGGGGTAAGCATATGGCTGTGTACTCCAAATGCAGAATGTCTTATAGTAGGGACTGCAGCAGCTTCTTACCGTTTGACCATTCATCTGTAAATACAAACTTGTGTTGGCATTCTTGGTATTAATTCATATAAGTACCAGGTTGGCATAGGACTCTGTCACGTGTGCATCTTGTCTACATCCATTTTTTTTTTCTTTATCTGTTACTCCCCTACGCCCAGCAGACCTCTCAATTGCCCTTATTTTGGAAGAATATTTCTACTTTCTGTCCTAATTTATGATGTAGATATTTTTGTGGTATGTGCCTATCTTCAGGCTTAATTTACATATTCAAACTATTTTCTGAATCCCTCCTCATCACGTGTGAGTTTTGAAGCCATTTAGTACACAGAAAACCTCACTACATGACTGACATACTAGTTGTAGCAATAGTTTAAAGAACAATAACACATCTTTCATCTCCCTTTTACAGAAGCAAAAACAAATGACCTTGTATTCTAGAATTCTGCAACAGAGTTCATTAAAATCTACAGATTTTGCACTGTCTCTTTTGTAATGTGCTTATATTTTTCTCTTATTTTTGTCACTTTGATATATTTGAGTAGTATCCCACATTCCTACTGGAAGATGGAAAAGCTCTATGCTCTTTTGTATTCAAACATAATCTTAATTAGATGTCCAGATTTTTGGGTGGGGGTATCTACTTTTCAAGACCCTTTGTTCCATTTTGAATGTCTGCAGGATGAGAGGTATGCTGCCCACTATCAAACCTGCCCAATGGCACATTGGCCCATTCATTGCCTGGTGAGTATAATCCTCAGATCTGTCAGGGCAGGAGCCTGCATGGTGGGGGAGGGGGGCATCATCTGGGCAGACATCAGGGACAGCTGTGCTCTCACTAGCATTCCAACACCACCCATCTTCACTACCAGGACTGTCTGGAGACTGAATTACTGAAAATCTGGACTTATATGTTTTAAGTCTGAGACTGCCATTTTGCTCTATATTCCCTTTTCTTCAAGGTATGGTCATCTCACAGTTGGTATATATGTCATCAGGAGGCACGGTGAGCTTGTACCCCCCCAACCCCCCCAAACCACACAAACATATAAACAAAAAAAAAAAAAGAACTTTAAATCAGAACTGGGATCTTCATTATTAATTAATTTCTTGGATTTTGGTTTTCTTTTTCTGCATGTTATGAATCAGTATTGTGAGTCCGACATTTCAACAGGGAGCATTAAAACAAGATTGTACTCTACACGGACATCAAGGTTTTTTTACTATTTTGTTGGCTTTTAGTTTTTGCTCAACAGTGGTGTATAAAGCTGTTTTTTTTTTTTTTCAAAGAGCAGAATGCAGCATTTTTTGCCACTGAATGCAAATTAATTTGTTCTACACTATGTGTGTGTAATGCCAAGTGTGGTTAGAAGAAAGTTGGTGTTAGCAGGGTTAAGAACAATTCTCCAGATATAACAGTTATTTGCATATTTCTGAGCCGGATAATAGAATCAGTTTTGGTTTCCAATAAAAAAGATGCTCAGAAAGAAGTGGCTTTAGAACAGATCATTGAGAGAACAGAATGGTGACAGGGGATGTGAGGACTGGTGTCATATTTTTACTTACTGTGCAGGTCTGCAGAGCTAATTTAAGACTATAGTTATCTGTTTTACTTACCTTTAGATCCCTGAGTTTATTTATAGATCTATGAGTTTTTGTAAGATTGTGTCATTTTGGGTACAGTAAGAAAGAAATACACTAAACTACTATAAAATAAATAAAAAACATCTGAAATGCTACGACAAGACCACAAAAATCCATCAAGCTGCTTTAATACGATGCACACTTCATTTGATTCTCTGACCAAACTTCTTCAGACAATAAAAACAAATGAATCAACACATATCATTTAAAACAACCTCTTGAAAGGTCACATGTTATTTCATTCCCTATCACAGGGTACATGGTGAATCCTTCATGAATATCTTCATAACTCCGCCCATTAGAACCATTCACTACAACACAAGTGAAGGAAAGGAAAAGAAACAGTGGTCTGATTGACTATCACTTGCTTCCATTGCTCATGCAATGGACTAACATTCACATTAACTGAAATGAGTATATAAAAACATGGTAAAGTTAATAAAAGTAATAAAATTGATGAAAGGTACAACAGCTGGATATCCACATACACGTTTAGTACAGGAAGGTGGCTAAAACAAGTTACGGTTAATATAATGAGAATTAACCACATTAACATCCAGCAATCCATACTTTATTACTATGCTGGGCAGTTACCTAAACCCCAGAGTTGATTTTGTCATAACTCCGCCCATTAATTCCATTCACAACTTCTAAAGTGATGGAAACCATGGGTGGTTCCATTGCTCCCGCTACCAACTAACTGTGCCATTCATATTAACTTAAAAAGTAGGTAGAAAATGATCAAAATAATAAAAGACACATCAGCTGATACTACGTACATTAACATTACAGAAAGCAAACTAAGGGAACTTACAGCAAATGGACTAAGCCTTATTTGCAACCAGCAGTCAAAACTGTATTACTCTGCTGGACAATTAACAAAACACCATCCCCCAGATTCTGCATGTGTTGCATGGTGTGCAGGATTAGTGCAGGAGCTCTAGCGGGCAGTATGTCTGCCATGAAATTCAGGAACAGCATGCAGGGGTGTGCACGAGTGCTCCTGCACTAGTCCTGCATGGACTAAGCCCCTGCCATTTGCAGGAGAAATCCATGCAAATGAGGTGAATGTGCAATCCAGGAAGCTTGAAAGCGGCTGTGCAGGACTAATGCAATCTGCAGAAATGTACTTGATTAGTAATCAAGTACATTTTAGCAAAATCCAAAACTGAGCTGTGACAGCTTTAAATAAAGGCTGCATATCAGTCAGGAAGCATGCCAATGGCCAAGTATAAGGCCACTGGCATTGCAAACAGAGTAAAAAATTTAAAAAATCAACTTTTATTTTTTTTAGCCGATCTTGGCTGTTTAAGCGTAGGGCAGTGGAGTGCAAATGGGATTGGGGGGAAAATAATAAAATAAACCTAAAATAAGCATTCTAAATAAAATCACTATTCTGCCGTGAAAGTCAATGACAGGCAGAAGACAACATGGCCAATGAGTAGTGGTTGCTAAGGGGGGAGGCCCAGTGTGAGACATGTAACTATGCATTAGCAGGCAATCCTATGCAAATGAGGGGAATGACAGTGAATCCCAGTTTTCCCCAGCATGCTAGTCAGGTCCCAACAGTGTAAGAGTAGGAATAGCTTGGTGCAACCCTAGGAGTTAACTGACATCATGGGGGGGGGGGGTCAGGCATAGTGTAAGCGGATTGGAGCCCTGTGGCTCAGGTTTGCTCCTAGCTAAGCACAGCTAAGCAAGGGGGTGTGTCTGACTCTGCCTAGCACTCTTAACATTGTCTAAGTGGGTGTGTGCGCCGCACACCAGGTTTTAAATGTTTAAAAAAAAGGTTAAACCAGGAAATAGCAGCCCTGTGCACATTTGAGCACTGTGTTTGTGCGGCGAACTCTTTGACTTAAACAAGAAGGCAATGGGAAGGGAAAACAGCAGTAGGAAGGTAATCTAGGAGAACTAGCTTAGATGGCAGGTGAAATGTATCAGAATCAGCCAATTACACAGGCAGTAGACCAGCCCAGCCCAGAACACTACTATAAACTATGCAAACATCTTCCCTTCTAGTTTTTCCCACACTGTACACCAGCGGTGTAGACAAGCGGGGAACCTTTAACAATCAAAACACAAAATGACAGGGGCTGCAATAGCTATCACACAACAACTTGTGGAAGAGGCTGAGGGTGATGAGGGTGTGAATGCTGTTGACCAACCCACAGTGAGGAGACAGAGAAGAGTGTACAGACCCAGGGTAACCTACCATGGGCTACATGAGCTGGAGATAGTGGAGCGCTATAGGGTGGACAGGGATCTCCTACAGCAAAATGTTGAGCTGTGCCGGCCACACCTAACACACAGAACTAACAGAGGGGAACCCATCCCAGTGGATACCAAGGTATCTGTAGGCCTAAGAATACTAGTTACAGGTACCTTCCAAAAACCAACTGGAGATATGATGGAGATCTCACAGGCATCGGCATCCAGGGTACTTCACCTGTTCCTGGATGCCATCTCAGCACATGTCGGTGAGCACTTACATTTCCCCAAAACCCATGAGGCATTGGCCAGCAATATGCAACTGTTCCACCAAATAGCAGAATACCCTCAGGTAGTAGGTGTCATAGACTGCACGCACATACACATCAAAGCACCAACCAGTGAGCAGGGTAGGGTCTACATCAACCGCAAGGTCTTCCCCTCCATCAACTGCCAGGTCGTGTGCGATGCCCAGGGCATAATAATGAATGTGTGTGCTGGCTGCCCTGGAAGCTATCACGATTCCCATATCTGGCATCTGACACAGCTGTACCAGAGATTTGCCAATGGGGACATCCCTCACGGTCACCTAGTGGGGGATGCTGGATACGCACTGGAGCCATGGCTGATGACACCCATCAGAAATGCACACACACCTGAACAAGAACTCCATAATGAGGCACATGCACAGACCAAAATTATAGTAGAGCATGTGTTTAGGATGCTCAAGTCACAGTTCCCATGCCTTGCAGCACTCACCAGCTACATGTACCCAAATTGTCATCGTATGTGCCATGCTACACAAAATGATCCTGTGGAAACAGCTGCAGCAGGAACAGCATGGGGTAGGGCCACACAGCCCCCCACCATTGCCAAGGCCTACACAGGCACAGAGTGACTCAGAGGATGAACAACCTGCGCCTGCCCCAGTAGGCCGAAGGAGGCATGTCCAGTATGCCCTGGCCTTGGCAAAGAGGCAACGCATAGCACATACACTGACACAGGAGGGACCCAGGGAATGAAACCTCTCTCTGACTCTCACATACAGTAAAAGGGATGCCAAACATGATGCTATCTGTGCTCAACCATGTGTAGGGAGTGTACTATCTGCATCCAACATAGACAGCCCTGCAGCACCACCCTCAATATTTGGACACCCACAAGGTAAGTGACTAACATATGCCAGTCTGGGGGGATTCACATACGCAACAACAGTCACAGCCAGCAGGACAGGTGTAGACAAACACAAACAAAGGCTGTGCTATGGGCTCTGAATGATGCCTATAGGTAACCACCCAGGCCTACACAGACAGACCACAGCAGGTCAGGCAGTGGGACATTAGTTCTGAAGGGTAGGACGTCAGAAACTAATATGTAGGTAAATCAAAGCTAAGATCTGTAGTACACTGGTAAGCCTCTAGTCAGCATGCTAGCTTAGAATACAGAATGAAGTGGAGTACCTGACATACCAGTACAGTCATAGCAAATGTGTACAAGTGTCAGGTGTGCCCCCATCCTACATAATGATGTAATAACAGTCAGGTATGCCCCCGATCCTGTGTAGAAATGTAGAAATAGTCAGGTGTCCCCCCCATCCTATGTAGAAAAGTAGTAACAGTCAGGTGTGCCCCTCAATCCTGTGTAGAAATGTAGAAATAGTCAGGTGAACCCCCCATCCTATGTAGAAATGTAGTAACACTCAGGTGTGCCCCCCCAATCCTGTGTAGAAGTGTAGAAATAGTCAGGTGCGCCCCCCCATCCTATGTAGAAATGTAGTAACAGTCAATGCCAAATGATTGATGGATACCCTGCAGAAACAGCATGCTACCTGTAGGTGTACAACACAAATGTCTGCATTGCAGTACAAAATACCTGGACTCGATCCACACATTCAATACAGATAGGGATACTGGGCATGCTCACACACTTACAGAAATGAAGTCAATGTCAGTCAACAACATACTGAAAGGTCATACTGGGCATGCTCACACACTTAAATCAATGAAGGCCATGTCTGCAAACTCCAGTGGAACAGACATATCTGGCAATCGCAGATGTTAGTGCAGACATTCCTCTGTATGCACCACTCATACTTTGCACACACACTGGATAGGAATACAGACACATATCTAAGGATAACACAGTATAATAAGCCAAAGGGTGATGTACATAGATGTGTGGAAGAGGGTGACTGTGACAAGAAGCCATCCAGGCCTGTCCCACCCAACACACAGCCAAAGGGCCATAACCACATGAGGTTCAGATGTCACTCACTGTCAGCATTACAGACTATGTGGTGCAAGTGCTAGCTGTGCAACATGACTGTACTAGGAAGTAGTCATCTAGCAGCTGTTTACATGTACCTGTGAAATATGACCCTATGTGTGCCTGCATGTGGTATGTCAACCTCTAGATGAATGGGTTATGGCCAATGCACACACACTGCCCTCCCCATAGCCTTACTATGACAAGCCTGCTGAGGTCATCCACTGTGAAAAACACCTTTGGGAGAATTGAAGCCCAGTAATCTCCGTGGCATGCCCTATAACTGCATACTGCTGTAATGTGATAAACTAGTTAGGTAGGAGTTCCAATTCCACACATGGCGAGTGTGAGTGTGTGTGTGTGTGTGTGTGTGTGTGTGTGTGTGTGTGTGTGTGTGTGTGTGTGTGTGTGTGTGTGTGTGTGTGTGTGTGTGTGTGTCCTTCTCTGTCTGTGTAGAGAGCAATACTTTTTAGGGTAGTCATGCTCCCTACAATTCAAATGCTCTACTTTGGTAAGGCTGCTGATGTCATTCACCTAGAAATACATCTCCGGGAAGATTGTAGCCCAGTGATCTCAGTAGTGCATCCCATAACTGCTTACTGCTGTAGTGTGCTAAAATAGTTAGGTAGAAGTTCTCATCCCAGACTTGGCAAGTGTGTGTGTCTGTCTGTCTCTGTCTGTGTATAGAGCAATGCTTTTTAGGGTAGTCACACTCCCTAAAATTCAAATGCTCTACTTTGGTAAGGCTGCTGATGTCATCCATCTAGAAATACACCTCTGGAAAATTGTAGCCCAGTAATCTCATTAGCGACTTCCATAGTTAGGTAGGAGTTCTAATCCCAGACTTAGCCATTGTGTGTGTGTGTGTGTGTGTGTGTGTGTGTGTGTGTGTGTGTGTGTGTGTGTGTGTGTGTGTGTGTGTGTAGAGAGAGCAATGCATTTTAGGCTAGTCACACTAAGTACAATTCAAATACCCTACTTTGGCAATCCTGCTGACGTCATTCACTGTGAAAACACCTTTGGGGAAGGGGCACTCCAGCAGTCCCCGTGGTGTGTCCTATAACAGTATCATGATGTAGTGTGATATACAGCTCTGATAGGGGTTCTATTCCCACACATGGCAGTTGTGGACGTTTTGTTTGTGTTTCCATATCTGTGTAGGGAGCAATGCGTTTTAGGCTAGTCACACTCAGTATAATTCAAATTCCCTGCTTTGTCAATCCTGCTGTTGTCATTCACTGTGAAATACACCTTTGGGGAAGTGGCACTCCAGCAATCCCCATGGTGCATCTTATAACATCATGCTGTAGTGTGATATAGAACTCTGGTAGGGGTTCTATTCCCACACATGGCAGTTGTGGACATGTGTTTCTATGTCTGTGTGGGGAGCAATTCATTTTAGGCTAGTCACACAGTACAATTCAAATGCCCTACTTTGACAATCCTGCTGATGTAATTCACTGTGAAATTCACATTTGGGGAAGGGGCATTCCAGCAATCCCTGTGGTGCATCCTATATATAACAGCATCATGCTGTAGTGTGGTATAGAACTCTGGTAGGGGTTCTATTCCCACACATGGCAGTTGTGGGTATTTTGTGTGTGTTTCTATATCTGTGTAGGGAGCAATGCATTTTAGGCTAGTCACACTCAGTACAATTCAAATGCCCTACTTTGGCAATCCTGCTGTTGTCATTCACTGTGAAATACACCTTTGGGGAAGGGGTACTCCAGTGACCCTTGTGGTGTGTCCTATAACAGCATCATGCTGTAGTGTGATATAGAACTCTGGTAGGGGTTCTATTCCCACACATGGCAGTTGTGGGTATTTTGTGTGTGTTACTATATCTGTGTAGGGAGCAATGCATTTTAGGCTAGTCACACTCAGTACAATTCAAATGCCCTACTTTGGCAATCCTGCTGTTGTCATTCACTGTGAAATACACCTTTGGGGAAGAGGCATTACAGCAATCCCCGTGGTGCATTGTATAACAGCGTCATGGTGTAGTGTGATATAGAACTCTGGTAGCGGTTCTATTCCCACACATGGCAGTTGTGGATGTTTAGTGTGTGTTTCTATGTATGTGTAGGGAGCAATGCATTTTGGGCTAGTCACACTCAGTACAGTTCAAATGCCCTACTTTAGTAATCCTGCTGATGTCATTCATTGTGAAATACACCTTTGGGGAAGGAGTACTCCAGTAATCTCTGTGACATGTCCTACAACGGCATAGTGCTGTAGTATAAAATACTAGTTAGGTAGGAGTTCTAATCCCCGACATGACAAGTGTGTGTCTGTGTTTGTCATTTGTATCCTGTGTGGAGGTTGTTGTGAGTGTGTAACAACTGGACTCAATGTGGAGTGGGTTTTTCTAACTTCTTATATGGTGGGCCAAGTATATATCACAATTTCCACCATACAGGGATAACAGATGTGAAATAGCTGAGAGGCTGGTGTGCAAATCCATACCTCTAAATGTGACAACAATGCCAGCTGAACAATGTTAGCAACCCTTGTATTACCCAGGGAACACTCTCAACCCATGTCTCATACACACACACTTGCCTAGGCAACAGCCACTATGTTGGTAAGTACCCTGCATATTTCCCACTGATAGTAACCATGGTGTGATTGCAGTGGGCTACAGAGGGCATGGCACCCTGTCCATCAGTCCAATAGGCATGTACATGCTTACAGTGCACCTCTCCCATGTTCCCCACTGGACACCTGCAACACCTGTGGTGCCATCAAATGTGACCCACAAAGAACATACCATGCCTGAAACACAAGCCCTGTATGGACAGATGCCACTGATACCAGGGAATACCAGTAGCATGCTATCAATGTAGGTGCAGGGTCAACCTTCTGTCCATTAACAGTTCCTGCCACATGAGGCCAGGACTGGCACATCTGATGATAACACTCTGTGTACACAACATGGGCCAGACACCATAGGTACAGTTCCATATGTCACTGTACATGCATGTGGGAGGTGTGCACATCCCAGACACTGTCCATATCATGGACTAAGGAACACATACATGGGAAGCAATGTACAGCATTGGTCACAAGCAATAGTCACCCAGGTGACTGGATGGTGAATACAATTCCCACCTATGAGGGCAACTCCCGACAGTACACCCCTGAGCCGTATTGAAGACCATTGTCATGTGGCCTGATGCCAAGGTATACCCATCACCTAGCCTTGTATAGCTGTCTGGCACCATCAACCACAACACACCCATGAAGCAGTACACCCATGCATGTCAGTACTGGCACCCATGTCTGTGTGTATGGTGTATGATGCATATGACCACATTCACAATCAGTACAACCCCCATTGGCATACTGAAGCATGCTGTCTGATGTCAGACACCTCCACATACCCTTTGCACATATAACCTCCGTATGACCCCTGCGGTGCATGTGATACCTGCACAGAACTGTGTTGTGGCAATCCCACTAGTGATGAGTTGTATTCCTGGCCCTGCCAAGTGTGTGAATGTGTGCACTTCCCTGTTAGAGTGTGGCTGTGTTGATGCTGACACCTGTTCATGTGGACAGGCATGTGTACTACACCTACCACATAGCTACCATATCAATGTTGCAGATGTCACTCACCATCACATATACATTCTGAGGGCTCCCCACCATGTAACCTATGTGGCGCATCCACTAACTGCATGGACATGTGATAGCACTACATAGTCGTTAGGGGTTTGATATCCTGCACTGGTAGGTGTGTGACACAAACATGCTTAAGTTTTATTCTCCCACCCCTCCCTGGGCTTTTTTGTGCCTCTGTCTGCCTCTCTCACTCCCTCTCTGGTGGATGTGGAGTCTTACACCTGCATTGCTTAGGCAGCAGCTTGTGTATTTTAAGTGATGCTCAGGATCAGCTGATGGCCTCTGCATGAATTGCAGCCCTCCTCTAGATGATTGCATGTGGAACAGCTGTGGTAATATTCCCATAGCCAATTGCATGGAAACAGACACCAATATCTAGGAACATCATGTTGGTGTTGGGCCTTTCATTCACTGTGAGCAGGAACTCGATCTTTTTTTGGCAAACAACACATCAGATGGATTGGGGATTTACCTCTAACAACATACACTGTAGAAACAGGCCAACACACAGGTGGGGGATGTGCCTGACCTGACTACAGACTGTAATTGCTGCTATACTGCATTTAGAGTAATGTTGGTTTAACAGGGTGCGTGTGGATATGGCTGTCCTACATGTTTTCATACCTGCCATGTCAGTGCTATGTTTATGAGGGAACACTCATCTGTAGGGTCATCTGCAGACTGTGTGGTGCCTTTTGTTTCAGGTGTTACCCACAGAGCTCCTATCTGTGAACTGCGGAAGGTAGTGTGAGGATTGCAGTCTGTAGATGGTGACAGCCGTGAGAATTACTGACTTCATATCCCTCATAGGACATATGTTGCAACAAACCGAGTTACAGCAGTAAATGTATGAGGTTATCACAGCAACATGTCAATATTGGCCCTGTGTATGTGCCTCCAGCCACAACCCTATCAACCGTTGTACATATGTCATGCAGTAAAGGGTGCATATGTGCTGTATGTCATAATTAGTGACATCACATCTGATAACAAGCCAGCGAGATATCAGACTGCTACACATGTTATGTATAGTAGGGGTTATATTTGATGACATAATCTGGACATTCTGTGGTTGTCTGTACAGTACTGAGGTCTGTGTACTTATGGTGAGTGTCGGCAGTGTGTGTATTGTTAATATGTACCTTGGCCTGTGTACAGACTGTGGTAGATGTCATTGTTCTTGGTCCTGTTCTATCTGATGTTACATGCTGCTCTACTGTATGTTACTCTATTGGCTGACATGTTTGTAGGGCCATACACATACATGTCCCATACCACAGATAGGCATCGTAGCACACTGTGTTGTGGCCCAGTATATGTAGGGTTAGTGTGTGAGTAGCACATATGAGGTTGGTGTTGAACAGATAGTCCATATACTGTACTAATATGCTAGCATACCATATGCGGCTTTGGCTGTGTTCACATTGGTTGTGGTTATGCACTTTTACACAGGTGTATGTTACTCTGTGCTGTGGCATGCCTGTAGAGCCTGCTATATTTGCAGGTACATGTGCATTCCCCCATAGGAAATATAGGCTAGTGTTGAGCCAGTCTGCCTGTAGCCTGCACAGTGCTTTATTACATGCCTAGCAGCTTAGTGTACTTACCCAATGAGATGTAATGTGCATATACTTGCCAAATGTACTGCTGCTGGGCCACCATAACAGTCATGTATGTTAGACAGAGCAGTGGGATGCTTTACAGATGTATGTCAATATCTAGTGGGTAGTATGTGGCCATGGCACCTCTGTACCAGTGGTTAGTATGTGGCAGGACAGGCAGGGATGTGTGAATGCATAACCTATGGGGGCACATGTATACCAGTAGTTACGTGTTATACCCATCTATATGGCTGTTAACATCCACATTGTCTGGATTGGTCCACATGTCTTGCACTAAGGGGTTATGTGTATACCTCTGGACTGTCCAGAGTGTGTCAGACTGTCCACATATATTAGCCATTATCCCTGCTGTAGTCCACAGGAGCATTATGTGCTAGCAGTGGTACTGTACTATGATGTCATTCAGATGTCTGTCAGTTGCCAATGGCGCACATGTTAAAAGCAGATGTGACCTCCCACACACACCATGTCTGTGAAGACACTCCCTATTACAGTAGCAATAGTCTACAAATATACCTGCTATACATACCTGACCTCCCCTTGCACTACAAAGTTGGGACTATAGAGTCTGAGGTAGGGTTACACTCCATGTTCAAGACATATGGTGAGGATATATGTACATATGATTATCCAGATATCTATATAAACATACACATATACATATTGACATACATAGATGAATATGTATATGTACATAGCTATACAAATAAACACCCAGATATATACATATACTGAGCAATATATGTCTACACATATACAGACAGAGTTACATATGCACATATACATATGGATATCTACATATATATTGACAGTAGTAGGTATATCATAATAGATATGTATGCACATATAGTTATTGATATCTACATATATACCAACATAACTAGGCATATCTGTACACATAGGATGTGCATACATATATAGCTATATATACATATATCTATATATACATATACGTATATCTATATATACATATACGTATATGGGAGCGCTACAGAATCCTGAAAGCCCAAAGTCCTGAAGACCATCAGGGGTGAGCTGCCTTAAGGTATATGGATGTACATTACCATACACTCTTTCTTGGTTAAATGCAGACCTACTGCCACCTGCCATACAGACTGTTCTGTTTATCAGTGTGCTTGTTTTGGTGTCAGTTGTGCCTTGTTATGTAACAGTTACATCCCGTTGTGTCATCTGAGGTCTTTACCCCCTAGGGATTGTCTACAGGGTGTAGATAGAGGCTGCTGAACTATACATCTGCATTACTTACTGTTGATTGTTTGGTATGCTGTCTTTACTATTGTACTACTTGATGGTATTGGCCTGGAGAGCAACATTTGTTAACCTTTCCAGACTACTGTATTAGTACAAGTGTTTCACAGTTGCATTACTCAGTTTATGTGGATATCTGTGTCTAAATAGCTATACCACATGGCATATACAACTGTAATAGTACACAAATAAAGCTTTACCATTTATGCAAACCTGTGTGTGGTGTTATATCCCTTGATTTCTCTGTGGGTATATGTTGCAGGCAATGATTGTCATTTGTATGGGTGGCTCATACAGTCTCCAGTTGGTAAGGTGGTAACTATAGGAATAGTGGCTGTTCCATATTGTGTGCACATACTACATATGTATCTTACTATACATATCTCTGAGTGTGTATGTGTAGTTACATATATATCTATATATATATATATATATATATATACATACATATCTGTATCTGCATATATGTGTTTGTGTATATGTATCCTAGGGATGCCCATGTTGTGTCAAGTCCAGGTTATGGGATCTGCAACATTTGGTAGTGTATTGCAGGGCAGACGTGTTTGGCTGCGGGGGTATACCTATTCATACAAGATGTATATTGTTTGGGGCCTCTCAACCCCTTTAACAGTGCATGTGGACATATATGTTTTTGTTATTTACCCATTGTTATCTACAGATGTATGTCCGTATATACCTGTATAGATAAATATATCTGCTTACATAAATATAACTATGTCTGTATATACCTACATAGATGTATATATATATCTGCTTACATTTATATAACTTGCTGTATATATTTAGACATATAAATGTAGACATATATATCTATAGATGCAGGCATTTGTATGTATATATATATATATATATATATATATATATATATATATATATATATATATTTCTATATATTTCTACCTATATCTACATATATAGGATATGTTTTATCTATTTAGATATCAAGGGCTGTTGGATACAGAGTGATTAAGGCACTTTTGAACAGTTGTAACTGGGTTTCCGCGTGTTTGCGCAGAGGTAAGCACTGCTATCTTCCGATTACAGTTTCTTATACTCATTTAGCTTCTAAATTGCTTAACCAGTGTAGGCATTGCTTACCCCAGCACAAACAGGCTGAAATCTGCTTACTACTGCTTAAAAGTGCTTAATCCCACTTACCCCCATGCTAATTTCTTTAAAAGAAAAGAAAAAAGTGTTGATAAGAAAGTGGTGAAAAAGTTTCACAAAGAGGGTAAGACAGTAGGGGAAATAGCTTGGGATGTGCAAGAAGGGTCTAGGGAAGGTCCATAGCTGCCCATTTCTACTACAGCAACTGCTGTGCATATACACTGAATTTGGAGGTAGATTTGGACACTCAAACCCCTGAGAGAGAGGTGATGACAACAATAAAAAGTTGTGATGCCAGTTAGACCCGATTACATGTGTCAAGTGCACATGTGTGCAAAATGGACAGCTATGTATGGGATGAGATTTTTTTGGGGGGGGAACAGATTGCCCTTTTTTTTTCAGGTGAGAGTGGGATGTTGGGGTGGGGTAATAGGTATATTTGGGGAGGAAGGTTGGGTAGGTTAACAGACAAGACAAACAAGATGCATACATGGGCGGTATATGACACATGTGGGGGGGTAAACACCTTGATGGGGAGGGGTGTTGGGAAATCGGAAGCCCATGAGCCCCCTAGTGGAAACAGTGGGACTGAGGTCCCCACCCATGGGCACTCAACACTGCACCTTCACAGCCGCAATGGTGGCTGTGCTGGGGGCTGAGTCACAGAGCCAGACTGACACTCTAGTTGTGACACACGGCCCTCGAGGTGGGATAGAAGATCACCAAGCTGCTGGTTGAGCTCTCTATGCAGCACCATGACCCTGACCTGGCAACATGTGACAGGTTCCTGTCCCTGCACACTCCCAGGGGGGGCAAGCCCCATCCTCTGAGTTGGTTTCACCCAAAGGTGGTGCAGGACCAATGGACAGCGAGGTCCTAGGTTGGGCCCCAGACATGCTGGCGCCCGATGCCACTGCTAACTGAGGTAGGACAGGTAAGTCCGCTGGGACCGGCCTTCCCAAACGTGCTATAGTGTTTAGATTTCATCATCATATGTGGGTTACTAATAGTCAACACATTCCAGGGTTATGTATAACAGCATGCATAGATATTCCCATTAACCCAGACACCAGATACAGAACAGTTGCATAGCAAACAGAACACATGCATATATGGGACCACAGTGGTAATAAGAACAGCATGCAAGTACATAGATGGCATCATGCCACGGATGTTGGAATATTTCATTATAGCACATGTATGGGAGCAATTAATATATTTATCAAACAACTGGACATTATCAGAACATAGGTGTCATTACATACCAGTTGGGGTGGGTATGTTGATTATTGTTGGAGATATGATGGGGGGGGTGTCAATTAACAACTAGTATATTCCTGTAGTCCACATTACTCTCCTAGTCAGTGCTGTTATCTGTACCTTGCAAGTCTTACTACACTACCCTATAGCCTTAGGATGGACAGTGATATGGATGTTGTCATCGTTATATATGGATTGATTTTACCTGCAGTATACACTTCTATCCTGGTATACCTGTGGAGGGAATGTTTGTTAACACTAACTAACTGTTTTTACACAAACTCCCAGATTCTGGGTTGATGTTTTGCACATAGCTATCCAACTCTTTCTGTGCAGACTCTGGTCATGTGTTGACCACATGCAGGTGTGCTGGGACATATCTAGAATATTGTCCTCTTCAATCTTTAGTGACCTGACACACACGTATACATGCTTTCCTACACAGTTATATTATGCAGCACAGTGTGAGTGACAGTGATCAGTGATACGTTATTATTCAGAGAAACTGCAACACTCACAATTCCCTACAATACCAGAGTGAACAGTACCAGTACAGGTTATTATGGTCTTTATTTCTCAGCACAGTGTTCGTATCCGACGTACCTGTGGGAGCAATGTTTGTTAGCACTACCTGACCGTTGCTACACAGACTTCCAGATTGCACATTAGTAGTAAGCACATATATCTCACTCTGTTACTGTACACACTCTGGTCACAGCTTGACAACATAGGGTTGTAGATAGGACATACATCTGGGATCATCCCACTGATTCCCCAGGGGGACAAGTCGATAGGCAACAGATATGGGCCACTTTACTGGACATTCTGGACATATCTGTACAGTTGTGGGGTATGAATCTGCATGCAAAGTACTACCACTGGCAGGATTCGAACCATGGCTGTGTGTGCTGAAAAAACAGCAGTTCACATCTCAGTTGCATGTGCTATTTGGGTTTTATTGTCTGCATTTTCCCTGTTTACTATCTATGTGTCACTCAGTTGTACTAAATGGCCTCTTGGGATTACACCTGTCATATACAGGCCTTCCTACACATTCAATTTATGGTGCACAGTGTGAGTAACAGTGCTTAATACAACAGTACTATTACATGATTGCGAATCTACATTACCATATGATACCAGAGTATGCACATGCAGTCCAGCAGTTAGACCTTTATTGTCAGGCTATTACACTTTTTTTGGCATACAAATTATATGAGACTCTTCCAGACATATTCTCTAGTGTATGCAGTACTTGCCTTGAACAATACAGGTTTTATACAGGCAATTAATTTGCTACTACTTTTAGTTTTATTTCCTATGACAGTAAATGCATGAGTATTACTGACCTGCCTCATGTCGCAACCTCGCCAGGTGACTGACATGGGCCTCCTGGTTTGCGGCCCACTTCATTGCAGCTGTGGGGGACATAAGAGGACTATTTATCCATATCTATCCATGATATACCTGAGCTGGCAATTATTACACACATAGTGGGGTGATACTTACACACAACTAGAACATCCCCTGTGGCTCTAGCCTCTTGGATACACTCTTCCAAGATGTTCCCCTTATGCTGCTTCAGGTTGGCATAGTGATGCCTGACCTGCTCACCAGTTCGGGGTATGCCAGTGGCACTGGTGAGGTCACGGGTGAGATGGTCCCAGGCCTCCACCTTATATTGGGAGCCCTGGTATTGGCCCTGCAGCAGTCTCTGATTATGATTTTGACAAGAAGTCCTGCCATGACTCTGGACTCCTGGATGCACCTGCGCTGCACCCAAAAGCGCACACCTTCTCCCCTTACTGCCATTGTATTCCCGCCTGTTGGGTTTAAGTAGGGCTGATTTCCTGCACTTTTCCGTGATTGGCCAGTTTTGAAAAGGCTAGGCTATGGGCAAACCTGCTTACCTAGGGTTGGCATTGTTTAAAGGGGTATAACACTGGGCACATTGAGTTAGCTGGCCTACACATTGCTTACACCACCTAAGCTGGCCTGTGCAATGCTTAGCGTTGCTTATAATTCCTTTTTGGCATTGAGTTATTTTTCATTACACCTTATATGTATGCCTGGTATCCATGATTCATGTGTACGTACACTGTATGGGGTCCTTGTGTTTTATTGGCGACTTCAACACTCTATTACAATTATACCTGACTTCTGGCCTTACTGCTGTACTTCCAGTTCATGTATTTATGTTATGTAGTTGGCTAAGGCACATATGTCTTTATACTGATTCCTATCACAGGTTCAGTTTGGTTTCACTATGGTGAAGACTTGTTTACTGATACCTCACTTTTTGTACTTCTGTGTTGGCTTTGTGGTTAACTACTGTGACTATGGTGTATAGGGTCCTGAGGTTGAGACCTGCATGGCTGTTTATTTTGTTGCTGGACAGAACAAGGGCCATTGGATACAGAGTGATTAAGGCACTTTTGAGCAGTTGTAAGCGGGTTTGTGTGGGTTTGCTCGAGGGTAAGCAATGCTAACCTCCGATTACAAATGCTTGCAGAGAGTTAGCTTGAAAATTGCTTAACCTGTGTGCGCATTGCTTACCCCCATGCAAACAGGGTTAAACTCACTTACTAGTGCTTAAATATGTTTACTGCTGCTTATTGGTGCTTAAACCTGTTTACTAGTGCTTTATGAAGAACAGAAAGGCTGTTGGTCCAGATGACATACCTGTGGAAGCATGGAGGTGTTTAGGTGAAATGGCAGTGGAGTTTTTAACTAGATTGTTTAATGAAATCTTGGAAAGTGAGAGGATGCCTGAGGAATGGAGAAAAAGTGTTTTGGTACCGATTTTTAAGAATAAGGGTGATGTGCAGAGCTGTAGTAACTACAGAGGGATTAAACTGATCAGTCACAGCATGAAGTTATGGGAAAGAGTAGTGGAAGCTAGGTTAAGAAGGGAGGTGATGATTAGTGATCAGCAGTATGGTTTCATGCCAGGAAAGAGCACTACAGATGCGATGTTTGCTCTGAGAGTGTTGATGGAGAAGTACAGAGAAGGTCAGAAGGAGTTGCATTGTGTCTTTGTGGATTTAGAGAAAGCATATGACAGGGTGCCTAGAGAGGAGTTGTGGTATTGTATGAGGAAGTCGGGAGTGTCAGAGAAGTATGCAAGAGTGGTACAAGATATGTACGAGGGTAGTGTGACAGCAGTGAGGTCTGCGGTGGGAGTGACAGATGCGTTTAAGGTGGAGGTAGGATTACATCAAGGATCAGCTCTGAGCCCTTTCATATTTGCAATGGTGATGGACAGGTTGACAGACGAGATCAGACAGGAGTACCCGTGGACTATGATGTTTGCAGATGACATTGTGATCTGTAGTGAGAGTAGGGAACAGGTGTAGGAGACCCTGGAGAGGTGGAGATATGCTCTAGAGAGAAGAGGAATGAAGGTCAGCAGGACTAAGACGGAATATATGTGTGTGAATGAGAGGAAGGATAGAGGAATGGTGAGGATGCAGGGAGTAGAGGTGGTGAAGGTGAATGCGTTTAAGTACTTGTGATCAACAGTTCAGAGTAATGGTGAGTGTGGAAGAGAGGTGAAGAAGAAAGTACAGGCAGGATGGAGTCGGCGGAGAAGAGTGTCAGGAGTAATTTGTGACAGACGAGTACCAGTAAGAGTAAAAGGGAAGGTCTACAAGAGGGTAGTGAGACCAGCTATGCTATACAGGTTGGAGACAGTGACATTGACAAAAAGGTAGGAGTCAGAGCTTGACGTGGCAGAGTTGAAGATGTTAAGATTTGCACTGGGTGTGACGAGGATGGACAGGATTAGGAATAAGTATATTAGAGGGTCAGCCCAGGTTGGAAGGTTTGGAGACAAAGCCAGAGAGGCAAGATTATGTTGGTTTGGACATGTGCTGAGGATGGATGCAGAGTATATTGGGAAAAAGATGCTAAGGATGAAGCTGCCAGGTAACAGGAAAAGAGGAAGGCCTAAGATAAGGTTTATGGGTGTGGTGAGAGAGGATATGCAGGTGGTTGGTGTGACAGAGCAAGATGCAGAGGACAGGAGGAAATGGAAACAGTTGATCTGCTGTGGCGACCCCTAACGGGAGCAGCCAAAAGAAGAAGAAGAAGAAGACTAGTGCTTTATTCATTCAGACACTAACACCTCACATGTGCATTTACTGCAGTGCTCCAGTTCATAAATATATGTTATTTAGTGGGTTATGCAACATAAATATTAGTCATAATGTGCTTTGCCATGGAAAATGGAATGTGCTGCAGTGGGACTTGAAACAGGAATGCTTGCTCATAAGGTGAATGCTCTGCCTACTACACTATTACTATGCTGCTTTGTTTGCATATTTCTTCCTTGTTATCCTCCTCAGCCATTTAAGCTTCATTAACTGTAGCTAAGTGATAGGCACACCCACGCACCTACGGTTTGCTTTAATCGGATTTTAAAATAAAAAAAAATAAAGGGTTTGTTCATTTTATTGGTGATTACTTGCTGTAGACAAGGGGGAATGTTGGTGGGGATATTGCAGACACCTATGAGCAGTCTCACTCATTTCTTACCCTCTTCATTGTGGGGGTGTGTATATTCTGAGAGCTCTGCTCTCAGACATGCCCCCTGCACTCTTACACACTCCATGTAAGATTAGGAGCTCAGGCAGCGCGCCTTGTTACTATGCATGGTGCGCTGCCATCCTGCTCCTAAACAGCCACCTCCGATCTGGGGTCAAGTAAAAAATATATGCATATATATCTATAAAGTGACAGAAAGAGATCTTCAAATCTACTAAGATACTCTTCAGCAGCCACCTAACCCAAAAGTCAATCTGTACCTACAAGTGTAAGGAGAATAAAGTTGTCAAAAAATACATGCCCTATACACTTGTTTGGTACACATTAATGGAACAAACAGCTAAAGAAAGGCCGGTAAAGGATAAATATATATTCTACTCATAATACCCATTGGTAATATTTATCCATTCCTAGTTTGTCCCTTCTAGTTTCTATTCACTATAATAAACTACAATGAACAGGAATAAATGGAACAATGGATGCTTGGTAATAATAAATTATACACTCCCTAAGAATATTACACCACAGTATACATTACATAATGCTCCCATTTAAAAAATGCAGGATATCTATGATAGGTAATGTATATTTAAGACAAAAGATCACTATAGGCAATTTGTGATTTAGAAACATCATAAATTCATCTGAGTACTCTTTCTATTTTACCTTGCCAAACCTTTCAGCTTTAAGATGCACTTAATTGAACAAGCATTGTTCAATCCAGGGTACTTATATGCATCAAGTTTGATTTGCCAGAGTAATTCAAGCTCCTCCACCTTTAAACCCTCAGGGCCCCCCCGATATTATGTGCGACCTGATCAATCGCTGAGTATCTAAATGAGTGTTCTTTGAATACAGATACATGTTTTGCCAGGGCATTCCCCAACTTGCCCTTACCGATCGAATACTGATGCTCATAAATATGTTCATGGAGCTTATGCTCCATTTTGCCTAGATAATAGGCAGGGCATTGTTGGAATTTGGCAAGATAAATGACAGTCTTAGAATTACAATTGCATTTATTCTTAATTCTCTAGACAATATCATTAATATTAAAAGAAGTTGCTACTCCTATGTGCCTACAGAAGTTAAATGCTTCACATCTGGACATGCCAAAATGGTTGGATTTCCGGACTATTTTAAACTCCAACAAATTCTTCAAGTTGTGGCCCCTTTTATATGTGATCTTAGGTGGAGTTCCCACTTTTTGTGACATATCAACACCGCTTCTAATTAGGTCCTAATTCTTATTCAGGATATAATTGAACATATGGCTGTCAACACTAAAAGTGGTAATTAGACTCAACGGAAAGCTTTTTACACTAATCAAACTAGGCTCTGCCCTATTGGTAACCTGTTCATCATCACCATTAGGGGTTCTTATATTAGTGATACTCAGAATAAGAGAATATCCCTTTAATTCTCTTAAGTTTCACCTCTGTTATCAAAGAATCAATCAATTTTTCTGGGTAACCTCGACTGAGGAACATTCTTTTAAGTGTCACATATTCATTAAGGAAGTCATCCTCTAAGGTGACTATCCTTTCTGCTCTTACCAGTTGTCCTTTGACAATGGAACATTTCTGGTGATAGGTGTGTCCACTTGTGAAGTGCAGAAAGAAATTAGAATATGTGCTCTTTCTATACACCTTTGCTACATAGCTTTGGTTGTGAACATCTTTTCTTAGGTTGATATCTAAGTAACTGATCTCTTCCTTGCTGAAGCTAAATATGAATTTTAAAAAGCTTGTGGCATTATTTAAGTAGTCAACCATGCTTCTGCTTATTCTATATCACCCTTGATGATGATAAAAATATCATCCAAAAATTGCGTGTAAAATATAATCTCTTCCTTAATACTGTCCACTTTGAAGATGAATTCAGATTCCCATTGGACCATAACTAAATTGGATACACTGGCACCACATGGTGAACCCATAGCCACCCCTATTTTTTGCAGATAATATTCCTTATCAAAAAGAAAATAATTATTGGATAAAATCAAATCCAGTAATTCCACCACCAGGTCGATCTCCATATTTTGAACACTTCTCCTGCCTAAAAATAGCCTAATCTGCTCTAACCCTCCTTCATGTGGGATTGAGGTATACAAATCCTTCACATCAATTGTAAGGAACCCATGGTCATCGTCAAACTTTAACTGATCGATTTTCTGTAAGAAAGACCATGAATCCTTACAAATCTCGGTTTCAAGTGGTAGGTATTTCTTCAGAATGGAATCCACCCATTTGGCGCAGGGGTAGGTGATCAAATTCCTAGCATCTAATAAGGGTCTCATGGGGGGGGGGTCAGCCAAATCTTTATGGATTTTGGGAATTCCAAATAATACTGGAATTTGTGGAAAAGGCATACTCAAATAATTATATGTATTTACATCAATTCTTCCTTCTATGAAGAATTCCTCAGTCGGACTCCTTATCCGTTGTTGGGCCACACTGAGTTCATTCAAAGAAGCTTTTTGGTCTGCTTCTGTAGCCAACATCTTATGCATACAAGCTATATAATGCCAGTTATCCATAATGGTTAAACCGTCACCCTTTTCAGGCATACTGACTCTCACATCTGCTGCCCTTAACAGATTGAGAGCTTCTCACTCCTGTTTGGTAACATTCAGTTGAACTCTGGCTGCATGTAGATGCCCTTTGTTTGTTCTAGTATATACAGAACATAGGTCCAGTTCACACAGATGCCCAAATGACTGTAAAGCTGGGTGGTTAGGAGGGTTAAATGTACTGGCTATACGTAAAGGGTTATCCTCCACATTAGAACTATTACCTAGTAATGCCTTCAGGTTCAATATTTCCTGATAAAACACTTAAAATCAATTATTGTTCTAGGTAAATTCACGTGGAGGCTAGGGACAAACATATACCCTTTAGCCAGTAACTCTGTCAATTCTGGTGCAACACAAATTGAAGAAAAATTAAAAATTTTAAAGTCCCCAGTAGCATTGGTTTCTACTTCCAAACTGCCATTTGAGTCCAACTCTGCCGCTTCCATTTGGAGGACCTCTGTTTGTTCTTCCTGGGTTGTGTTTTGTTCTGTTGTTTGGGGACAGCCCCCGACTTGGATTGTTGGATGTTAATGTGGTTAATTCTCACTATATTAACTGTAACTTGTTTAGCCACCTTCCTGTACTAAAAGTGTATGTGGATATCCAGCTGTTGTGCCTTTCATCAATTTTATTAATTTTATTAACTTTACCGCGTTTTTATATACTCATTTCAGTTAATGTGAATGTTAGTCCATTGCATGAACAACGGAAGTAAGTGGCAGTCAATCCATCCATTGTTTCCTTTCCTTTCCTTCACTTGTGTTGTAGTGAATGGTTCTAATGGGTGGCATTATGACAATATTCATGAAGGATTCACTATATACCCTGTGATAGAGAATGAAATAGCATATGACCTTTCAAGAGGTCATTTTAAATGATATGCATTGATTCATTTGTTTTTATTGTTTGAAGAAGTTCGGTCAGAGAATTGTATGAAAAGTGTGCATCGTAATAAAGAAGCTTAATGGATTTTTTTGTGGTTTTGTTGTGGCATTTTGGACAGTTTTTTATTTATTTTATTTTGGGTATAGTGTCATAAGCTTTAGTCAGATCATAAGTAAGCTGCATGAACAGATGAACCTTTATTCAGGGCAGCAGTTTTACTTTGAAAGAGGTTTGTGAAATTAAGCGTACGAGATTTACCTTTAACAAAACAGCACTGGGTTAGGTGATGGAGGGAGAACAGGTTTCATGTGTTGTTTGAATAAGTTCTGGAAAATATAGTTGTGATGCAGAATGATCTTTATTTATTAGGGTTTACTTGAGGGCCTCCATTATGGACTGATCCCAGAACAGCTTTTTTTTTTTGCAAATATGAGAAGGTCATAACCTGTTTTGGTGCTCTATCAAGAAGAATCTTTCTTCTTCTTCTTCTTTTGGCTGCTCCCGTTAGGGGTCGCCACAGCAGATCGACTGTTTCCATTTCTTCCTGTCCTCTGCATCTTGCTCTGTCACACCAACCACCTGCATGTCCTCTCTCACCACATCCGTAAACCTTATCTTAGGCCTCCCTCTTTTCCTGTTACCTGGCAGCTTCATCCTTAGCATCTTTTTCTCAATATACTCTGCATCCCTCCTCAGCACATGTCCAAACCAACGTAATCTTGCCTCTCTGGCTTTGTCTCCAAACCTTCCAACCTGGGCTGAGACTCTAATATACTTATTCCTAATCCTGTCCATCTTCATCACACCCAGTGCAAATCTTAACATCTTCAACTCTGCCACGTCAAGCTCTGACTCCTGCCTTTTTGTCAATGCCACTGTCTCCAACCCATATAACATAGCTGGTCTCACTATCCTCTTGTAGACCTTCCCTTTCACTCTTACTGGTAGTCGTCTGTCACAAATCACTTCTGACACTCTTCTCCACCCACTGCAGCCTGCCTGTACTCTCTTCTTCACCTCTCTTCCACACTCACCATTACTCTGAACTGTTGATCCCAAGTACTTAAACTCATCCACCTTCGCCACCTCTACTCCATGCTTCCTCACCATTCCTCTATCCTCCCTCTCATTCACACACATATATTCTGTCTTAGTCCTGCTGACCTTCATTCCTCTTCTCTCTAGAGCATATCTCCACCTCTCCAGGGTCTCCTCCACCTGTTCCCTACTCTCACTACAGATCACAATGTCATCTGCAAACAGCATAGTCCACAGGGACTCCTGTCTGATCTCGTCTGTCAACCTGTCCATCACCATTGCAAATAAGAAAAGGCTCAGAGCTGATCCTTGATGTAATCCCACCTCCACCTTAAACGCATCCGTCACTCCCACCGCAGACCTCACCGCTGTCACACTACCCTCGTACATATCCTGTACCACTCTTACATACTTCTCTGACACTCCCGACTTCCTCATACAATACCACAACTCCTCTCTAAGCACCCTGTCATATGCTTTCTCTAAATCTACAAAGACACAATACAACTCCTTCTGACCTTCTCTGTACTTCTCCATCAACATTCTCAGAGCAAACATCGCATCTGTAGTGCTCTTTCCTGGTATGAAACCATACTGCCGATCATTAATCATCACCTCCCTTCTTAACCTAGCTTCCACTACTCTTTCCTATAACTTCATGCTGTGACTGATCAATTTAATCCCTCTGTAGTTACTACAGCTCTGCACATCACCCTTATTCTTAAAAAATCGGTACCAAAACACTTTTTCTCCATTCCTCAGGCATCCTCTCACTTTCCAAGATTTCATTAAACAATCTAGTTAAAAACACCACTGCCATTTCACCTAAACAAATCCATGCTTCCACAGGTATGTCATCTGGACCAACAGCCTTTCCATTCTTCATTCTCTTCAAAGCTATCCTTACTTCCTCCTTGCTAATCTACTTCACTTCATGATTCAATATCCGCACATCATCCAACCTTCTCTCCCTCTCATTCTCTTCATTCATCAACCCTTCAAAGTACTCTTTCCATCTGATCAACACACTCTCCTCACTTGTGAGTACATTTCCCTCATTATCCTTGATCACCCTTACCTGCTGCACATCTTTTACTAGCTCGGTCTCTCTGTCTAGCCAATCAGTACAGGTCCTTTTCTCCCTCCTTAGTGTCCAACCTTTTATACAACTCTTCATACACCTTATCCTTAGCCTTCACCACCTCTCTCTTTGCCATGCACCTCATCGCCTTATACTCTTGTCTACTTTCTTCATCTCTTTGACAATCCCACTTCTTCTTCACCAACCTCTTTCTCTGTATATTCTCCTGTACTTCTTCTTTCCACCACCAGGTCTCCTTGTCCAAGAAGAATCTTTATAAAGCGGTAAACCTGACTACCTTTCAATGCACAGATTAGGGTACCAACTGTCTCATTTGTAAATATGGAAATGATTTATTTATTTATATATTCCAGTTTGGTGACCGGGGAGGTCCACTGGGCTAAAAGCCCATTTTCAGTGGAGGCCCGGGGAGAAAAGCTCCATAATACAATGTTACATGACATAATAATCACACAATTACAAAAAGATAAATTGATTTACATACAAATTAAACATTGGATGATTATAGAAACAGTGCAGGAGGATGGCAGGCAAATTGCATAGGGATGGGAGAAATTGTTAGTTACATTAGCAATGTAAGACAAATATGGAAGGTATGAAGGTTAGCCAGGTGAGAATGAAGAGGGGAGCTTGGCAGGTATAGAGTGAAGTGTGCAGTTACATTTTCAGTGAGAATGCAAGTAGGAGAGGAGTTTAGTTTTGAAGGAGTGTAGGTTGTCACAGGTCCTCAGTGTGGAGGGAAGGGCATTCCATTTTTTAGCAAGAGAAAAGGAGAGTAAAAGTTGACCAGCTGGGTGTTAAGGTTTGTGAATAGATATGAGGTTTTGGTTAGAAGATCTAAGGGGTCTGGGGGGTGTAAGGTTTGAGGATATCGGATAGTACGGGGCAGTGTGGGTTGAAAGAGTAATTTGTGGGCTGAGACAATTTGGAGGTAGTCTAGTTGATTGGCGAGTTCAAGCCAATTTAGGGTTTGTAGGGATGGGCAGTGATGAGAGCGTGAAGTTGCCTTAGTGGCAAATTTGGAAATTTTATTGTAGCATACTTCCAGTTTAGAGGTTAAGGTAGAAGACAGATTTGTAAGCAGAGGGGCACCATATAGAAGGGATAGGAGGAGATATGTAGTGGCTAAGGTACGTCAGGTAGAGGGGGAGAGGAATTGACTATTTCTGTACAGTAGGCTGAGTTATATATGGGTTTTCTTGATGTTAAGTTGGATATGGGTGTTGAATTTTAAGTGTTCATCGATTGTGACCCCTAGGCGCTTAGCAGAGGGAACGGTGTTAATGTTGGAGTTGTTAAGGCAAGAAATTTGAAATGAGTTTTTTTCGGTGGTGGAGAATTTTGAGTGGGTGAAAAGCAGAATCTTAGTTTTGTTGGCATTAAGTGAGAGATGATTTTGATGCATCCAATTTTCAGTGGTTGTGAAGGCGGTTTGAGTTAGAGATTGGAGTTCTTTAAGGCTGGGGGCAGAGCAGATCAAATTAGAGTCTTCTGCGTATTGGACAATTTTGGTATTGGGAATAGCTTTGTGGAAGCCATTAATGAAGATGGTAAATAGCAGTGGGCCAAGTATGGAGCCTTGGGGAACTCCTGTGGGGGTAGGAAGGAAGCTGGAGGAGGCTTGGCCCCATTTCACAGCTTGGGACCTGTCAGAGAGGTAGCTGGAGAACCAGGATAGGGTTTTAGGGGATGTGTTAAGGTTGGATAGGTGGTTTAGTAGATGAGAGTGGGAGATGGTATCGAAAGCTTTGGATAGATCTAAGAGAACAGATGAAACTAAGTTACCAGAGTCTCAAGCTGAACTGACAGAGTGTAAGAAGGACAGAAGGGCTGTGTTAGTATTATGTCCAGGGCGGAAACCGAGTTGGGTAGGAGAGAGCAGCTGGTGTTTGATTATGAATTGCATGAGTTGCAGGTGGATGCATTTTTCGAGGATTTTTGATATAGGAGAGAGGATAGCTATATTTCATATTCTACTGAGAATAGAGGTCGTCATTTAGGATGTACTTTTAAATAAGATCAGGCTCCAGGAATGAAGAGTGGGTGAAAAATTGCATCATATCTGTATGGTAGCATGTTGCCTAAGTGTATTTGCTTTGTTGTGGTGATACCATTTCACTCTTCTTTATTTTAATCTTATTCCATTTGCCTCCTTTTTATGTGGTTGTAGATGGTCTTCTGTACTGATAGTAAGTTTTACCTCAATTTTTGTTGTTTAGAGAGCTTTTTCAAATGAAGCTGACCTTCATTCATTAGGAAGGGTTTATATGTCTTTCATTTTTGTTTTTAATAAGTTTCTAAATTTGTAAGCGCACCATTTTCATTTCTTATTGAATTTTCTAATATATTTATTCTTCATGAAATTGATTTGAACAATGCAGTTAAAAAAAGTTTATAGAGGGCTATGAACAATTCACTTATATTTTGCAAGTGAAGTCATAATATATACTCCCACTTAACTGGTACAAGATGATGGTTCAGGGTACCACAGCTGGTGTTTGAAACAACAGTAACAATAGTATTATTTAAATTTTTTCTTAAGTTTTGTGTGCGTTATATGAGGAATGATGCAGTGTTGTAGTCAGAATTAAAAGGGAGGGATCAATGTTTAGTTTAAGACAGCTGGTAAGAATGCTTGTCAGAATGACACCCAACACATTACTGCCTCATGAAGGAATTTTTATAATCTAGTCAGGATTTTTTTTTTTTAAATTACAGTTATGAATTTGTTAACTAGGTAAGTAATCCAACTATTATGGACCCCTCAGAGCCATTATCTTGGTCACATAATCAAGGGTAAATGTTTCATAGATAGCTAGATAGATAGATAAACAGACAGAGATAGATACTTTTGGTAGATAGATAGATAGATAGATAGATAGATAGATAGATAGATAGATAGATAGATAGATAGATGTACACACTTTAGAACTGCCAATCAGCCAACATAATTTTGGGAGGTGGGAAGAAAATGGAGTACCCACATAACACATGGCTACAGTGAGATCAGGATCAAACCCTGGAGATGTGACGATCATAATCACTTAACAACCATGTTGATCAGTTGTTAATGGTTATGAACTCAGGAAGTGTTAGTGCATGATTACTGATTTGTTTTTCCAGTAAATGGAAGGATATGATAGGTTACAGAGTACAATATTATTATCTGTTATAGAGAAGGCTGTACATTTACCAATGAAGTGATCATGTTCTTGTGGTAACAGGAAGGGAGTTGTTCTTGTTTACTGTAACCTGGATGTGGAATAGCATATCACCCAATTTGTTTCTGCAACATTAATTTGGAGTGATTGACTTATGAAAAAGGATACACCATTCCTTTCTCATCGGACAGATCCAAATAGGAAGAAGTTCTGCCATGGACTTCTAAAGCCCAGGATGGATCTCAACTCAAGTAAGTAATGGAAATGTTCGGAAAAGAAGAAAAGAATGCAAAATTGCCCAGAACTAAAATACCAGCATCTATCTATCTATCTATCTATCTATCTATCTATCTATCTATCTATCTATCTATCTATCTATCTATCTCTATAATAATACTGACATTTGTGGGAAGATAAAAATATGTGTTTGTGTGTGTGTGTGTGTGTGTGTGTGTGTGTGTGTGTGTGTGTGAGAGAGTGAGTGTGCATGCATAGCACAGTGCAGTGTAGTATCTCTCTCCCTGTCTCTCTTTTCAATGCCACTCTCCTGCCTCCTTTTAACACTCATGCTTGACTGTTGCAGGTCTTCTCTCACACAATCCATCCACCTTTTTGCTGGATGCCCTTGTTTCCTCTTGATATCTTCTTGTCTGCCCCAAATCTTCTTCACCAGATTGTATTCTGCTTTTCTGTATATGTGCCTGACCCACCATAATCTGTCCTCGTTGAACATTTCTGCAACTGAAATTACTTTGTCTTCTGCTGTTATGTCTTCATATTTTTCCACAGTGTGCATTCTACCACCCGCATCAGGCACTTCATCTCCATTACCTCTAGCTTTCTCAGCTGCTCTACCTTTACTGCCAGTGTTTCAATACCATACAGTAGTAGTACTTGTCACACCACTGTTTTGTATATCTTACTTTTCAGCTTCTTTGGCATTCATCTGTCATGTACTACACTTGACACTCTGTGCCATATGGCTGCAGCCCCTCTGATTTTAGCTTTGATCACCTCATTCAGACTTTCCTTCTCCTCAACCACCCTTCCTAGATACTTGAAACTGTTAACCCATTCCCTTCTATTTCAATTCTAAGCATCTTCTGAACTCCACCATTTGCTGCCATTACAACTGTCTTACTGGAATGGGTCAATGACAACAATCTATGTGACTTGGACTTTGCTGATGACATAGCTCTTATTGATACAACATGGAATGGAATGCAGACAATGACCACATCAGTGGAGAAACAGGATGAGAAAGTAGGCCTTAAAATGAATCCTGCCAAATGCAAAGTGTTGGTTAGAGAAGCATGGAATGGCAACAAAAACATAACGGCTGCAGGATCATTATTAGATATGGCAGGGAACTCCTGCTACATGGGCAGTTTCATCTCTCATAACGGTATCTGCGAGAAGGAAGTTCTAGTTAGACTTGGAAAAGCAAGTGCAGCGTTCAATAGACTATCCAAAATCTGTCTACAAAGGTCAAGCTGTACCAAGCACTGGTGCTGTCTACACTCTTATACGGTGAAGGGCTATGGCTAATCACAGCATCAGCCATGAGAAAACTTGAGGCTGCTTATCATAAATGGTTAAGATGCATTTTGGGAAAATATCATGGAAACACAAAGTAAAAAACAAGAGTATTAGAGAAAGAATGAAACAATGGATACTTGAAAATATCATTATGGAAAGAAGACTATGTTGGTTTGATAATGTTAACTGCATGGACACTAGCAGGATTCCTATACAATCCCTCAACTGGGAACTAGCTGGATACAAGAGAAGACCAGGCAGACCTCGACAAACTGTAAAGGAGCTGTAACAAGAGACCTCCATTGCCTGAATGTCACTTGCGAGGAAGCTAAAGAAACAGCAGCTGATAGGACACAGTGGAGTCAACTTGTAGCCCAATGTATCATTGATGCAGAGTGAACTGAATACCAAAGACTGAAGACCGAAGACAACTGTCTTATCTGTACTCAGTTTCATCCCATATGACTTCAGTTTTGATTTTCATTCCCCTATTTGCTGAAGTTCTTGCTCAGAGTTTGCCTGCAATTCCACATTATCTGCATGCCGCAAATTTGTTGAGCTGTTCCCTCTGACCTGTTTACTAATGTAGTCCATCATCATAGGTTCATAGGTCCATAGGTAGGTATTAGGCTATCAGCCCTAGGGCCTACATAAGCCTAGCCAACAAGGTTCCCTGGCTTACGCCACCCAAGAAAGTTATTTTCCTGGGTGTTTCCTATGAACAGCAATGGGTTCAGAGATGAATCGCCATACACTCCCACCTAGAACCTGTCTGTGTATATATTTTATGTTTTTCTTTTTAAATGAGTATGTACAACCCCTACAATAATATTAAATGTATGCATGTGAATGCATACATGGTTGCACATGTGGGTGAGTGTGTGTGTGTGTGTGTGTGTGTGTGTGTGTGTGTGTGTGTGTGTGTGTGTGTGTAGCTGGTGACATTGCAGTATAGCAGTGGAAGGAACATGTACACTATATCCTCTGTGGCTCCATTGTACATTATGGCACCACACTTGACCAATTAACTGCAATAATTCTGGATATTGCCAAAATAAATAGGGGACAAATATTTCTTATAAACATAGACATTTGTGAGAATAATAGATTTTGTATTAGTGTGCATTTTCAGAAGGATGTGAAGGTTGAACCTCAAATATCTGTAATTATTTAGGGACATCAGTCCTCAATAATTTGCCAGAAAACCACACATTTTATGAGGAACAGACCAAAAATATGAGGCAAAAGTCTGGTCTTTCTGGACAGTTGAGAGGTATGTAGCATGTACATGGTGATGGTGGTGGGAATGTGCACATCTATACCCTACATGGCTTCTATACAATTCATGGTAGGTAACTTGCACATCTACACCTTGACTGACTCCATTGCATGTTATGCACTTGGTGTTGTGAGTGAGAATGCACAAATCTTCCCCCGTCTTCTCTCTACTTCACATTATACACATTCTTCTCAACAAAACTAAAGAAAGAGCAAAGTTAAAAAGTCTAATAAACAATTAAAAAATATTAAACATTTTTCAAGGTATGATGTACCACAGACAAATTAAAATAAACTGTAAAATGGATTATGTAAAGTTTTGTGCATCTAAAATTTCATCAAATTGCTATTAAAATTTAATGAAACAGTCAAATTATAAGGTTCACAAAGAATGATTGCTTTCCTACCACTTAAAATTCATGTGGAAAAAAAATAATGTAGCAATTGATCTTCATGCTCCTAAATGTATGTTTGACATGTTGAATACTGTAGCTGTCTCTGTAAATATAACAAAGTAAAGTAATTATATCTCTGATGTAAGTGATCAAAGTTTTGTTTGTATATACCATCAGTCTGCTTTGCATGCCTGAGCCAAATGTAACAAAGGAGGTTAGTTAACATTTTAATGCTTTGTAAGACACATAAATCATCTTGCATGTGTCACATGTGTTGAAAAGGATCACATATATTAAATTTAACAGCATATTAAGCTTCATTTAATTCGAACACAAGAGAAGACCAGCAAAATAAATGAGCACAGCTTTCCAGCAGAAATTACCATTTGGCTGGCACCATTATGAAACCATCTGTATTTTATCATGTTCTTAACATAATATTGCTTGTCTGCTGATGCGTAGTTATAATGGTATTCCAAATTAGAGGGTGGTGAGATAGGAGTGTGCACAATCTTTTTTAATAGACATCATTTGTCAAACCTTATATCAGAGGACTTTGCACTGATTATAATATGCAGATTACAGCATAATTAAATTGGATGCAAGATAGGAGAAAGCATGGGAATGAACAATTTTAACAAGGGTTTCAATTGTGTAGGGTAGGAAAGACAGGTGGACTGAGCCCCAGTGGATATAGATAACAGTAATTAATCTGGTAAGAAGAATGTCTGTTATAAACCCTGCGGTGTTTGACAAAAACGAACAGCCCTCCTTGAATGTTAATTGACAAGGGCAGAACAGATTTTTACATGATCCTAGCATTTTTATCATTGACGCTTTTAGTACATTTGAATACAAATGTGTAGAATTAATCACATATTCTGTATCATTTGTTGATACAACCTGGGAGCTTATTCCTTAGACTAATGGCATGTCACCAGACATATTAAAAGCCAACTCCCTGCAAATCATGCTGTCACTGAAGTATATTTATGTGATAATACTGATTGAAATGAACTATACAACGCAAACCAGATTTTTTTAAATATGAGCATGCAAAACTCTCCCTTTTCATTCACAGTAATCTTCTGTTATAGCACATCTATCCAGATATTTTAAATAGATGAAAAATGTCAGAACACCTTTTTTTACTTGCACATGATTTTTGATCACTGCCTGAGCAAACAGAACAAATCGGTATCCTTTCTTAGACTGCACTTTCTACACAATAGCAGGCCATCTGAAAGAATATTATTATCTGAGATCCTGTTTAAATATCAGTTGCATGATTAGTACTTATAATTCATCTAATCAATTATTATGATCATGGAGGCTTTCATGTAATTTCTCCCAAACATTTTATGTCACACAGATGTGAATGAGAGTAAAAGATCTCACTGATTTTATTTTCGTCTGTTGCTGTTTGGCTAGGACATTCTGTCATGCACTGTTTTGAGAGCATCAACATGTCTTTGTATCAGTTGTTTTAACCACATCCCACAGAAAACCACAATATAATGTGTATCACAAATGCAAAGAGATAAGGACCAGTTGGACAGACTAGGGCATACATTTCTGTGTCTCTGTGACTTACTTATTTAATTATTGACATTTATTTACCAGGAAGTCCAAATGGGTCAAACAGTATGTTCAGAAAAGCTCCAGATGTAGTAATTGCTATCATTAAACTAATACTAGTGCCAAAAATTACAACCATTAAGTTAATAATAGCAAAACTCTAGATTCCAGGCATGTATAAATCAGAAAGACAGAAACAGAACACATTTCATATGTCATAGGAGTATGAGACAAATAGGAATTAAACCAAAAACAGAGACAAACATTTAAGATAAGCAAATACAATTCCAATAAATTTGTTGAAAAGAAAAAAATATATATATTTTATTTTCTAGAAGCATAAGTAAGAATAAAACAGGAAAATATACAACTAAAACATTTGATATCTTTGCAAGAAAGTAAAGAGAAGGTGGATGAAGTAGTGAGTAATATAATGGTGAGTGGCAGTTCATAGGTTCATAGGTAGGTACTAGGCTATCGGCCCTGGGGCCTATACAAGCCCAGCCAAAAAGGTACCCTGGCTTTTGCCACCCAAGAAAATTATTTTCCTGTGCCACTGTCCAGTTCACATCATCCAGGAGTAATACTGGAACAGAGCCAATAATTAGATAAGAAATATTTTAGTACAGGTTTAAAAGAGTGATGGATAGGGTTAGCTCTTATCGACTGGGGTAACGCGGTCCTACTTTTAGCTATAAAGTAAGAGTATAGGCTGAGTCCAGGGGATTTATTTGGTTTGTAGATGGTGAGGAGTTGTTTACGATCTGATCAAAGGAATCTGTTTGGTTTGTAGCTGCTGCTAATCCTGATAATGTATAAATGATTGTTTATAAATGATGTTATGTGGAGTAAGTAGTTGTAAGTAAGTTAAATGATGGGTAAGATTGAGTTAGTTTAGGGACTTCAATGCAAGATAGTGGCAGGTATATTAGGGGCATTAATGGCAAATGTTGCAGCTTTGTTATAACAAGCTTTGAGCTTAGCTTTTAGAGAGGTTTATAAATTAGTGAGGATTTGAGCTACATATAATAGTGCAGGGTGAATGTTGGTGGTCGCAAATATTACTTTATTAAGTGGTGCCTGGTAACTTGAAAAAAAGGGAAATGCAGGAAGCAGATCAATAGTTTGGCGCTAACTTGAATGAGATGGGACTCTATTGCAGCACGTCAGTGACCATTACATGTAAACAGATGCAGGCATTTACTTTCTTCCACAGACATTAAAAAATCCTTCTAGCATGAACCATTATGGGGAGATGGGATATCCTGATTTCTCCATCAGTCCTGACTTTTATTGGCATACATCAAGGAAGGCAAGTGTATTTTGTCACAGGGAAGCTGTACTAACTATATACGCATCAGATGCCAGCCTTAGATAAAATAGAGACCTTGACAATGGACTTTGTGAACCTCTCTGATGTACACTAGTCCCCCTGCACTTACTTCATGCCACTAATATGTTTTTCCCTCATCCTGGTACCACATCATCCACACACAGAACTTCTTGATTTATTTATTTATTTTATTTATTTATTTATTTTATTTATTTCTTTTAACATTTGTTGACCGGGCTAGTCTAACTGGATACATGTCCATTTTCAGTAGAGGCCCGAGGAGAAAAGCTCCGAGACATTACAAAGAAAAAAATATATACAAATAGTCCACAAGAACAGTAGAAATATAAAAAATAATTACATAGTACATCAAAAAAGTGGATATACAAAATAATTACGTCAGTATAGAATTGATTGGCAGCAATAATTATGGCAGAAAAACACTTTTTTTTTTTGTTTCACACCTTGTCTTACTTTTATCCCCCCCCCCCATGCTTTCAACAAATAATAACTGGCCAAGTCTTTACTTTAATAAATCTGGAGGATCGAACTAAATTAAGACTAGTGTTTCTGGTTAACACCAGAATTCATAGGGCTCTAGATGCTCTGATGTGCATCTTACAGATTTTTTAAAACCTTTTGATTAAATGAAGACCTAAACAAACATTCCTAAATAAGAGCCATTGTCATAATGTAGTGGGATAAACCATTAACTGTGGCTCAGGTAACCCAAGTTCAATTAGCAGACTGAGCGCCTGAGGCACTGACAGACATGAATGGGTATGCTTGTTCTGGTGGTTGCCAAGGCACTCCCTGCAGGGAGGCATGATCCACAGATGAGAGAAACCCTCAGGTATACCAAGGTGAATTCAAAGGGAGGTGAAGGCAAGAAATAATATTAAAATCTTCATCCAGCATGCAATATTGTGGGGGGAGATGGGATATTCTGACCTCTTCATCAGCCCTGACCCTTATTGGAGTAAGTCCAGGAAGGCAAGCAGAATCAGTAATCCTGTTGAATGAGGAAGATCACCAGGATTCCCTGATGGTCAGCTGCAGGAAGGGAAAAATTCACAAGTAAGGAAAGAAATGCAGCCCTTTTTTAATGATTATTATTTCAAGGAAAAATAGTCTGTGTCTAAACTTAATGTTCAAAACTAACAAAAGAGTAGTTCCTAAATAAACTGAGAAGACAATTGCAAGGATATACATATCCTGCCTTGGAAAAGTACCTGTCTTCTTGCCCCTCCAAAAAGTACTAATTACCTTCTGTGTAGCCCTCTGGTGTTATATTGGCATGAAGCCAAAAGTACAAAGGGCCAGAGGCATATTTTATACAGCCAGCAGTCTCAGAGTAGAAAATAAATCACATGGATAAAACTCACACAGAGGCAGGGAGTACTTTCACAACCCACACATAAGAAATGACAGCCGAAATCTCAACCAGAGATCTAAGCACTGTTAGATGGTGTGAAAAACTGAAGGGATATATATGACACCCATGCACTGGCCTAGAAATCAAGGAGCCTCAATCCTCACCACTAACACCAGTGAGGGCCATGCACATTGGGAGGATAACAAGTACACACACAGTAAAGTACGATTTCCCTTATGGACACAGAGATCACTGTCAGTCTGAGGCTGGTTTCTCCCTTTATCTCCAGATCCTCAATAAGACTCCCAACTGGCAGAGCTATAGAGTAGAGTCCTTAGCCAGAGTTCCAAGCCAAGTCCACCCAGCACTCCCTCTGTCCAACCAGTGCTTTGTGTCCCTGCCCAGGTAGCTGACACACATGCACACTTTGAGATATGATTTATATAAAAACACACAGACACTCCTGAGGAAGGTATTCCTCTTCTGCCCAGGCTATAAGGTAGTACTCCACTGCCACCAGAACCCCTATCCAGTCAGTTACTATAAGGCCCTCCCCAAAGGGTGACCAATTTCACTGTGTAATAATACTGTTATCCAATCAGTAAGTGTGATGAACAGCAAGACTATTGGAGTGGTTTAGTACAGTATCACTAAATACATGCAAGTAGTCTTAGAGCTTAAATTATCTCTACACAAAACAGCCACAGTTGAAAGGTTTCAAAATATTTAATAAATAATAAAAGCAGAAGACAAATCTCCTCAATTCAACACAGTGCTAGTCAAGAGTTCAGACACTAGAACTTTAAAAAAATACTGTAGGATAGTCTGACATAAATATAGAAAACAGCTAGTCTAATCTTACTATTTTCTATCTATTTCTAAGAGAAATACTAAAGTCTAAGATCCTACTTACATACAGAGCAAGCAAGTGCTGACGATGTTGTCAGTCCTGAAGACCAATGCAAAATGCTATCTCTTTCTCCCTGAGATCTCTTAAATTGATAATACATCACTGCTGACTCATTTTAGATTACATCATTCTTGACACTTCTATGGTTCCCAGGCTACCAGAAGCTCTAAATTTACATTTCTTAGTTTTCTTAGTAAGCTTGCACCTGGCCAGGAAGCCACAGCAATAAAAGGCATTATACATGTAAAACCTTGCAATTAACTCTGGTCTCAAAACAACAGAAGGAATTCCTTCATCCAGACATCCTGTCTCTGATCTTTGAGATCAAACAGTAATAACATGCTTTACTTCATCAGCTTTCTTTCAGTACAGTACACTGTGGTTACGTTTTTGAAGTTCAGAATGTATAACACAGTTGTTCTTACATTTAGTTTTCTTACATTTGTAAATCAGCCTGTGGATTGTATTAATATTTACAATGACATATAATTATCTACAAAATTCTATCTAGCTGGGCTGGCAGCCTTTCATTTTTTCACAGATGGTAACAACACTTGAAGTAACACCCTGCCAATGATCATTTGCTATCATGCACATTCTGCCCTGATGGCCACTGGTAGGCACTTATTCATTAGAATGATGATGTTTGACTATAATGGAAAGTGAAGAGAATCAGGATGGTACACTGGGCTGAAAAAAAAGAGTCCCTTTTCAGTGGAGGCATGGGGGAGAAAAACTCCAGACTAACAAGAAGAAACAAGTTCCACATTAACAAGAACAAACAATAAAGTGTCACAACTAAATACAGCACAGGTACACATGTCCGTAAACATGCAACTTCTAGTAACAGTGCCAAGAATATTTACAACTTATGGTGACATGCACCACATTCACAAACATTTGCAATCAGAATGCTTCGGGTAGATACAGCATAGGTAGCATGTCAATAACAAAGGTTTAAATGTACACTATCCAAAACAGTTACAATTTAGTAACCATAGCTGGAGTTTTGATGAGTAGGTAAAAAGTTCAACTAGACAGGGAATGAACAATTTACATCCATTTGCGTCTAGCAAGTAGGCAGCAAGGGTTTTCTAGTAAACAGTAGTCGTAGTGATAATAGTAGTACAGAATAGAGGAGACATGCAATATGAAATGATAGGGGATGGAAAAACAGGCAGTATGAGTCTAAGTGGATACAATATGAGTTTTAAAGTAGTAGTGCAGTGGAGTCTAGTAAATGACTAGAAATAGTACTGTAGAGCAGGTATAGTAAACTGTGGAAGCTTGTCAGTAATAGAGAGGGAAAGAGAGGAGGGGTAGTCTAGGATGGTGCAGTGGGTGGGACAGTAGAAAAGTTCAGAGGGTGAAAAGCTATTAGAGAAATTTATAAGGGCTAATGTGAGAGAAAGAGGGTGAAATGGACCTAGGAGAGGAAGGCTAGATCATCCAGGGTTGGTACAGGAGCAGAAACATTTGTTTGTGAGGTGTTCTTTCAATAGTGTTTTTAACTTTAACATGTTGTTGGTGTTGATAATTGCTTGCAGTATGGAGTTCCAGATTTTGGATATCTTGTTTGATATAAGGGAGTCTTCATAGTAATTGTTGGATTTGGTCACTTCTAGAAGAAGTCTGTTGGTTGTTCTTAGGGATCTTTTGCTACTGTAGGGATGGATAAGGTCTTTTAGAGCTGAGCAGTTGCTGGGATGATGAAAAACATTGTGTGCGAAATTTAGTTGGTTGAAATTTAGCAGGTTTGGTAGTTCCAGCCATTTTAGTTGGTGCAGTGAGTGGCAGTGGTGTGATCTGTTAGGGAGGCTGGTAGCAAACTTTGCTATTTTGTTATAGCAAGATTCCAGCTTATTTAAGTCTGTTTTCCTAAGATTAGTGAATATAGATAAGGAATAAAAAAGGGAGGACAGTAAATGGGTATTGGCTATGGATTTTCTGGTGGTGTTATTGAGGAAAGTTTTGACTCTATACAGTGAGCTTAGTTTGATGTGTACCTTTTTGATGGCAGTAGCTAGATGGTAACACTAAGGAGTTTGGTGTATTCCACAGGTTCTGTTTTAGTGCTATTAGTGGAGTGGATGATGATGGTTGGATGTAGACAGTGTGTTTTTTTGTCAGTGAAGAGCATGAGTTTAGTTTTGTTATGGTTAATAAGTTGGGAGTCACAGATGAATTTTTCAGTGTCAAGGAAAGCTATTTTGGGTGGTTTGTAGGAGTTCTGGAAAAGAGTGAGCTGAGCATATGAGAGAGGAAGTGTCGGCATATTGGACTATGGTTGCATGTTTGGAAGCTGAGTGGAGTTTGTTGGTGAAAATGATGAATAGTAGTGGTCTGAGTATGGACCCTTATGGCACACCGACAGAGATAGGCAGTAGAAGGGAGAGTTCATTTTGCCACTTTACTGCCTGTTGTCTGTCAGAAAGGTATCTATGAAACCAGTGAAGGGCTGTTTGGGAAAGGTTTAAGGAGACATGCTCATTAAGCCATTTCTGCTGTGAAACTGTATCAAAAACTTTGAACATACTGAAAATGATGGTAGATGCAAGATGTCCAGAATTTCGAATTTGGTCGACTGAGTTGGTAAAGCTTGCAAGTATAGTGGTTGTGCTGTGTTTAGGTCTAAAGCTGTGCTAGGATGTGGCTAAAAGGTTATTGTTTGTTAGGGAATCGAGTAGTTGTGAGTGGACGCATTTTTTAAGGATTTTTGCTATAGGGGGACCTATAGCTATTGGATGGTAGTTTGTGAAATATATGGATGTACCATCTTAGTGCAGTGGGATGATGTAAGTGACTTTCCATGGCTTAGGGATATACTGTTCTGTTATAGATTGATTAATTAGGATGGATATGGGGGAGCAGATGGTGGCTGATGCTATTATGAAGAATTCACTGGGGAGCTGGTCAGCTGCAAGTGATGATGGCTTTAGTTTGGACAGGAGATTCTTGGTCCTCTACTTTTGAATGCCTTCACCAACAATATATCTGTGTGTATGTACACACACACACACACACACACACACGCACATATATGTAAATATATATATATATATATATATATATACATACACACACACATAGATAGATGTAGATATACACATACACACACATACACAAACACACATACACACAAGCATACACACACACACACACACACACACACACACACACACACACACACACACACACACACACACACACACACACACACACACACACACACACACACACACACACAAAACTTTCTCAGTATATAAAGAAAATAATAGCTCTTGAGTTTGGTCTTGAATCCCCAATTATTATTTAGTTTTTTCATTGATTCCTGAACTAAGATGTTATGAGGTAATTGAGAAAGGGGGTATGGTGTGTTGCACTACTATAGTCAGATAGCAGTGAAATGAAAAAATAAATTACTAATGTGGCAGTTATTTATGTATTTATTCATTCATTTGATCCTAATAAATTATTAATATAGCAGCTATTTATGTATTTATTCATTCATTTAAAAATGTATTAATTAAAAAAAAATTCTAGAAGTCTTTACTACCCCCCTACAAAACTGTAACTGGTCCCCATTAAAACACCTTCTCCTTGACTCAGCCATGCAATATGTCAAAGAAAAATTTACCCAAATCCTAAACAGCCTTGCCCCCTTAGAAAAATCTGTATCAACTCTAAACATACTATACACCGGGTCCCTATTATTTTAGCGAATGCAATGAATTGCGAACGATCTTTAGTCGAACTTCATTACGCGAAATGGCAAAATACCGAAAGCACGGAACGGCGATTTTTTTCCTAGGGAAAAAAATCACTGAGCCATTTTCGGGACTTTTTCCAATTCCTCCCCTGTGGTGCGATCTTAGAGTTGGTATATTTAAACTTTATTTTGCGTTTTGATTTTTTTTTTTTAACAGATAAAAATCGCTGATCCATGTGTTTTCAGGGATTGTGGGTTGATTATATAGCAATTGCAATTCAGTGCATTTGCTTATATAATATAGACCCCTGTACACCATGGCTCATCAGCGATATGTTAAAACTCCTGAAACTAAGAGACAAAACCTGGCCAAAATACCAATAGACAAAAAAATGAGTCAATACTCCTTAAATATCGTCAATGTGCAACCTTGCAAAAAAACAAATTAGACAGTAAAAAAAACTATCACACAACTATATAAGATAAACACAATAACACCAGAAATTTTGGAAAGCCATCAACCAATTACTAAAACCAGGTCATAGGACTACCCCAGCCCCATCCAAAACAGAAACTACCATAAACATTGCATACCGGTTCAACTCTCATTTTAACTCTTTCCTATCACTTGTAAAAGCTGAATTTGTTGCCCCACTATCCATACCTACACAGAGAATAGACAGCCTTAACTCCTTTAGTATAAAACCAATCCAAACCAATTGAAACTCCCATAGTATTTGGTGGATATGGAGAGGGTTAGCCTTGCCATTTTACAGCCTGTCTATTTGATAGCTAGCTGTGGAACCAGTTACATGTCTTGGGTGATAAGTCTAAAAAGGACAGTTGTTACACAAGTTTAGGGTGTGAGCCTATATCAAAAGTCTTAGTCGGATTAAGGAATAAAGATGATACAAATTTGCCCAATTCCCTAGCTTTATTAATTGTGCCCACAAAGGACAACACATGCATTCTTGAAGATATTCATAGAGTTTGGGGGAAAGGGGCTGTGACTTGAGCTTATTATTTTTTTCCTCTTTTCAGTGCAGATAACTCGCAACTGGTTTATTGGGTGTGTAAACAATTTTTATTACGTGCTGCTGTTTTCTTTCATTTATGTTATTACATTTCTGTTTTTACATAGGATGACCTGCTTCATTTTAAGTATGAGTCTGAGTATAATTCTCATCTCTTGTTTCTGGACTAATGGTTTATTAGCAAGTGTTGTGCTTTTAGTGACTCATTCTGTTTGTAGGTTCTTTTAAAATTCATTTTTATGCCAAGCAGGGAAAATAAACTCCCTTTTGTTAGCATCCACTAGTTATATATAATCCCACTCATTCTTGTCTCACAGAGCAATGAACCCCAATTTTTCCTGGCAGAAAGTTGCATTTTTTCAAGCAGCATATTCCCATCCCCCTCATTTTCTGTCAGGGGATCTCACTTTTAGAATTGTCACTGTTTTTTCCTGCAATGAGCTTGTTTACCTGTGGAGGATTTTACTTCTAAAATACATATCGCATCCACTTTAATTTTAATAAATGCCAGTGGTGTTTTGGTAGAGCATGTTCATCTCATGCAGCTTTTTGGTTCAAATCTTTTAGTGTAATGCCAGCAAATAACTCCCTTTTTCATGTAACTCGTTAACTGTCATAAAGGTCTTCTTTTTCTCCTGAAGCAGGAATCTCTACCAATACAGAGCAAATGTTCTTGTACCCATGTTAGTTCATCAATAAAAGCCATTGACAGTACAGGACAACTTGCTTTTACTTAGGTGTCTCATACACTTTACCACAGATTTCTCACTGCTGCTATTCAGGTAGCACATAATGCAATGCATTCTTATATGCACTTTGTTGCCAAGATTCCTGCCACTGCTCAGACAGGCACCCAATATGATTCATTGTTGTTTATTATTATACATTTTATTTCTTGTAGCACCTGGCAAGATATGTTGCTTTTGAAATTATACAGTTTGCTAAAGAACTCATCTAGCAACATTCATTGTATATTTGCCAAAGACAGCACTTTCTACAAAACTCCATAATTTGTCAGTGCTTTTCACTTCAACTGCACTCCTCTTTGTTTTTATTTCTTATCAACCAGGGTTTATACAAACAATTTTAAGCATTTTCTACCAAAACAGCATGTTTTGCAAGCAATGCAGTTTATTTTCAGAAAGCAATACATTACAGCTATGGTAACTTTCTTTAAATGTAGGAAAATTCATAAATGCATGAAATGTCTGGCTCAGGTAAACAGCATATGTTTTACTTTTGCTGGACATCATACTTTAACTCTGAATGTACCTCAAAAACCTGTTGTTGTTGTTTTTAGAGACCTCCTGAATCCCCAGCAAAAGAATTACACTGATAGCCATTGTGTAGACATTTTATTGAAAATTTCAAATACAACACCTCATCAACGTATATTGTTTACTAAAGTGCATCCAGCAGCATCAACTGTGTTCACAAAATGAACTGCATGTGTGAAGTAATTCCTGGTTGGAGTCCACCCACTCAATCTGGTGAGATACTGCCAACAGCTAGGTGGGATGCATATTGCCTCCTTGGTTGTGTCATAGTATATACATATGTCATCCCTAATTCTAAACCCATTGGAGGAGTACAAAAATTACCTGTGGTTCAGAAAAGTGGGGGTGGTATGACAGGAGAAAAATGAGGCTGAAACTGCACTTATCCAATGTGAAAATGAATCAGAAGTAAATGTGCATAAATATACTCTGCTATTTGCTCAAAAAGAAATGAGGTGGAGGGTGGGAGAACTACATTCTGCCAATCACCCGAGTGAAACAGCTGACAGAACATCTGGGATAGAAATCAGTAATAAGCTACACCCCTGGCTGACATGGAAACTTCCTGAAGCTGACAAAAGCATTTACTCAAGTAATTGCTCTATTGTCATATTTTAGAGCCCTCATGAATCCCCAAAACAAAAACAAGTACAATGATAGTCATTGTGACTGATTTATTTAAAAATTCAAATACATCACTCTATCAATTTAAATTGTTTACCAAAATATATCCAACAGCATTCTTAACTGGGTTATCATCAAACAGACTGCATATTTTAAGTAATTGCCAGTTGGCATCCACACACCCGACCCGGCGAGATACTCCTAACAACTGGGTGGCGATGTGGCATACACATTGCCTACTCAGTTCCACCATAGCTCATAAATAAATCAGTGTCAATGTCTACCCCTTGGAGGAGTACATCCCTTGAAGGGTGATAATTGGGGGAAATGAGGCTGTAACCACACATGCCCACCTGCATTGACTGCATGCTGTTCCCCCCTTTTCTAACCTATGATTAACAACTTACCAGGATCTACTTTGCAATTTTTGTTGCACTCTTCCCTCTACTTTATTTTTTGAATAGACCTGAATACTCTGCCAAAAAGGGACAAACATGTAATGCTAACTGTGGACTAAATAAATCTCAATCTAACCCATTCAAAATGAATGCCATACAAATGATAAAAATCTAGATCAATGTTCCCTAAATCTAGGTTATCATTTACATAAAAAATATGCCTTGCAGCTTTTGCTATTCTATGGTTCAGAAAATAGCAGCTAGCTGGATGGATTCCTTCCAAATTAATAGTGGTAGAAGAGCAGACCAACCTATATATTTGATCAGGATCTTTTGACGTAACACAACTAAATCAGCCAAAAATTTTCCAAGAATACATTTTGGGATATAACATATATAATTTCCTCTCAAATGAATCCATAATGCCTCAGCTATACTGTTATTTGTAAATAAGTTTTCAATGGTGAGCAAAAACTGGAGCCATGATAAGTCTGGGAATCCTTGCCAAGCTACCGTCCACTGGGCAAGATTGAGACCAAGATTAACTCCATTTGTTCTGATTGCTGCTCTGTTGGCTGTTCTGCAGATGAATGAATGACCTATGACCAGGAGTAGGCATGGACCTAAAATGAAAATGTAAATAATATTATCTAATGTGCCTATAGCGTAAACATCAGATTTCCATCTACAGGAGTGCTTAATAATTTTTTACTGATTCGCCATCCTTGGCTAAATCTGATACACACCATATTTCAAATGAGTGAGAACTATTGCCTTTATTGGGAATGCCCTGGCAGGTTAATGTTTTCATAAGCATAATGTTAGCATCTGCAGGATTTAACAGATACCTATCTGGCTGATAAAATACTAAGCCCTTGAGATAAATAATCTCTAAATATTGCCCAGTAGCATAGACCCTGTGCAATGGCATGAAGACAAAGTCATTGTACATTGTAATGAAATTTGATGGCTTGCTCTACCCTGATTGGTTTTAGATTTATTTAAGTAAATTATCACAGCCAAAGTAGTAATGATGCATCAGCCCAGCAGAGTGGCTGGAGTAGGTCACTGACCTGAAAACCCTGTTAAAGAGCAAAGTAAATAATGTAGTCCATACTGCTAAAGTGCGAAAATCTGTGAATGACCTGCTTACTCCATTTATGACTAATAGAAGCAGGTGAGACCCTAGATGGCATAATGAATCTCTATGATCAGCATTGAAGTAGCTGCATCCCTTGGATAACCAATTGATGACCTAGTTGTGCAATAAGATGGGAAGGTCTAGACATCTGTGTATCCAAACAAGGACCATTATTTGAATGTGAAGGGAGCTACGTGAATCCTGAAGCATACACCTGTGTAGGAAGTCATGAATCATAATGTCAGGCATCCCGTGATGATCTTTTACTGGCAATGTCATGTAGAAGGTGTTAAATTTAGAAATAGCAGATTTAATAATAGAAATATGCTCTCCTAGTGCTTGATGCCCATGAATTACACAGTAAGGAGATTATCAATCTTCTCCAGTGAATCAAATTTGAGGCAGAAGAGTTGTTAGGAGAAGCTGTACCTCTGTTGCGAGTAATCAAAACCTGGAAATCTGTAGATGGAATAAGCTGTCAGCTATTGAATTATGAGCACCAGATACATATACAGCAGAGAATGTTAAATTTATTTTCAAACGTAAAACCACTAGTACCCCCAGTACAGACTGAACTTATTATGGCAAAGAAGATCTGCTTGTAAGAATCTGTACAACTGATTATCAGAATGCAAAAGTAACTTTCTGTCTCATAAATTATCCTGACAATTTCAGACAGCAATCCAAATTGGCGGGGGGGGGGGGGGTTTCTAAAAAAGTAATATATTTCTTAACTGACTCAGACCAGGAGGATGCCCATTATGCAGCAAGCCATTTCCCTTATGTAACCTGCCATGCCTGAGCTGGCTGCTACATCCATGAAAAGCTGAAGGGAATCAGAGTAACCTCAATCTGACTGCCAAAGTGTAACCCCCATTGAATTTTGCAAGAAACACTTCATATATGAAGGCTATGTTTCACCATTCTTGGAATTCACACTCAATGGTATTTCAATCCTGTCCCTTTCAGTAGGTTTGCAATCACCTCAAGAAGGCCCTGCTCATGACGATTTCCATGGATGCAGAATTGAGGAAACCCATAAGGTAAAACATTATTTGACTTACTCTAGCCTTGGAACTGGATAGAAATTCATTGATAGCCACTCTTTGCTGATGTATTTTGTCACAGGGAAGCTTCAAAGATTTACTGACTACATAAGTTTCTAAGCCTAAGAAAGCAATGTTGTGACTTGGATCTTCTATTTTAACTTTTGACAGTGGGAATCCAATGTGATTTCTTAACTCCATAAAGATTTTCTTGCCACCTTTGTCACCCTGCTTGCCCTCTCCAATGATAAGAAAATCATTTAAATAATGAATTTCAGTTTGGTGTGCGACTGTTTGCTGCCATCACCAATGCAAAACAGTGCAGAAGGAGTAAAAAAAAACAGTTGTCCATGAAAGGATAACCTGAGCAAGGCTCTTTGATTATCTGAACTATAATTGCAGCATCATTCAAGCAGGAAAAAAAAAACAAAAAATAAAGTCATAAACAGCGGGAATCTCCCAAGTCAACTTTATTGATAACACAAGACTAAGCCTTAATTTCTTCTAGACTTCATCAGGGTGCATATTTCATCCTAGCGCCTTCCTTTGTAATTTAATCACTGACTGAAGATCCATTTTGAAAGGGTATGTGATGAGGTGATGGATGAAACAGAATTTGCTTTCTTTTTTCTTTGGGACCAACCCAATGGGTGAGATCATGAATTGCTCCCAAGCTGAGGTACTAAATGGGCTGATCATTCTCTCAGCTTGCAGTTCTTCAACGAGAATGTCCAGTACTATACTATCCTTTCCAGCTGTGAATTTCAAGTTCTTAACTAGCTTATTAATTATAGTGATCATTGGAATTCAGAGAAAAACTGTGGGTGAACCCTTGCATTAGAATATTTGCTGCATGAATAGTGGGATAAAAGTTTAGCTCCTGACCAAGTCTATCTGTTTTAATGAGTTGCTCTGTTGCTGCTGTCCCTGCTGGGGAATAAAATATATGTTTCCCTGAAAGGGCTCTTGATGTTTTGTTTGAAATGACTTATCTCCATAATTTGAACCTGGCACAGGTCTGGACTGACCCGTTTTAAACCAACAAGTGAAGACTAGTATTTTGTAGTCTTAGTATCCCCCACTGGATCCAGGATTATTAAAAGAGGGTCTGTCAAGTATGGCACTAATCAAGTATTGGAATGATGCTAATCCCACCTTAAAGACTTCTTGATACCTTTTAGTTTCATGAACCTCTGTTAATAACCAAACCATGCTGTTCCTCCCTGAATATGATGGGCATCTCTGATGGTCACTAGTTAGAAAACTAAGGTCAAAGCCAAATGAGGGCCATTTTCTATAAGCAGATCCATAAAGATTAGGACTCCAGCTGCCCATGAGTCCCAGCTTTTCTGAATTGCTTGTTATCAAGTGATTTACTTAGAGCTGCCAATGACACAAGCAAATCTTTGGGACCTGATTTTTTTTGTCTTCTAACAACCTTTGTGTCCTGTTTGCATCAGCCAACTCAAACAAGTCAGTGTAGTCTCTCATAATGATTTTTGTCTTTTATTGTTTTCATAATGTGGGCATTTATATGTGCCCCTGGAATATTTGCATTTTCAGGGCTATTGATGACAACCTGGTCAGCATGCAGTGCTCCATCTGAGAAATGTACTCTGCACTGTTTAAGGCATTAGTCTCAACTATGCTTACAGACTGGCCTGTATTCATTTAGCAAATAGGGACCAAGTGTGGCCAGTTAGAATCTCCTTTCTCCCTCGGTTCAATGGGACAGTCAAACCCTTTTTCTAAAACTAAGTCAATCTATCCTTGCTGATATCTGGAAGACATGCTGATAATTCTTTAAGATACTTCTGTTTCTGGGTCACTATAATCTCCCCTTCTCTATTGTCTCCAGAAAGGAGTCCTTGATTACCTGGCATATGGTTGTGATCATGGTTGTTTCAACTTATTCACCTAATTCTGTTGCATCTATGGCACACTTCTGGGATCAGCATTTTCTCTTTTTGGATAGGATATCAGTTGCTAGAGGGTTATCCAATCTGGCTGTGGCTCTAGCTAACTTCAGACAACAAAAATTCCACCTCTACAACAAAAAAAAAAAAAAAAAAAAAAAAAGAAAAGAAAGAAAGAAAACTCAGCCCATGGAAAGAAACCCCCATGAATTACCAAAGACTACTTCAAATTAATGAAAACCCACTTACCCAAAGATGAAATCGCCAAGACGAAATTGCCAAAACATGTTTTTGTTTGCTGGTTATTATGATTTTAATGAATGACCGCATTGCCGAAACATTACCCAGGTTAAGTATATACTCATCCAACTTTTAAAACAAACACACCACACTATCTCAAACCCACACAGGTGGGAGGCTACACCCACCACACAACCCCAATGTGGGGAATCTATGCCCCCCTCATCCTCCCCAACTAAATATACCAACTCTGAGATCACACTACAGAGGGGAAAAGTGCAAACTTCCCCACGTTGGACAACTGGATACTTACTCCGGGTAAGGTTTTAGCAATCCGGTCCTTCATTAAAGTCAGCTTTTGGCAATTTTGTCTCAGCGATTTTATTTTTGGATAAGTGGGTTTTCATTAATTTAAAGCAGACTCATATATAATATAGATATAAATAAAGATAACTTAAACTTATTCAAGACATTTATTCAGCTACTGGCATACTTGTGCTGACAACTCACTAGTGCCTTATTCAGTCCAAATACTATAGCGCCACTCTAACCTATTTGCCAAAAAGACAGCCAGTACTAATGAAAACACAAAATCAAATGGAATAAAATGAGGACAATCAAGCTGCCACACAATATAGCACTGGCTGCACTCTGACAAAAAAAACTGGTATTCAATATTCAGCACAACTTCCCCTCAACTGCCCCCCTCCCCTTTTTTTTTTTTTTGAAATGAGTAACTCCTTACAGACACTGGCCAAGTAACATCTTCCCAGCCCATGAACAAGACCAGAATGCACCCATGTAGGAGATTGCAATCAGAGAGGAGAACAGAACTATGCCCTGCCTATCAACTGAAGGAAAGAACTGATGCCACATTTCGGTAGAAATCAATTGCAAGCCACATCCCTATCTGTTGTGCAGTCCTCCCACATCTGAAAACATTGTTTACTCAAGTAAACACTATGTTAGGATCTCACACTGTAATCACAGGGAACATAGGAATCATAAGAAGTTTAAGGCTACTGGGTCTTATGACCACTACATGTTGACAGTTCTCACAATATAACATTTTCATATTTACTTTCAACATCCAATAATCTTTTTTTTTCTGTAACTCATTTAGGTTCATAGTTTCATAGGTGTGTACTAGACTAATGGCCCTGAAACCTTTACAAGCCTAGCCCATAGAAGTGCCCTGACATTGTGCCACCCAATGTTAGTTCCCAGTGTCTCTATCAAGTAGAGCCATTGGAGTGATCCCTGGGGTGAAGTTTCTATTTCCCATCCACTCATCAAGATTTCTCTTAAAGAATGCCAGTGTGGTGCTCTGCTTCACATGTATGGGAAGTCTATTCCAGAGCATGGGCAGTCTCTGGGTTATGAACCTGTCCCTCCAACATGTTCTGTTGATTGTGGTAATGAGGTTGAGGTCTCAGAAGCATGTGCTGTGGAGGGATTGGGATTTCTTTAGATGTAGCACCTCTAAGAGAGCTAGGTCAGACATGGCTTTGTAAGTCAAGCAGAGATCACCTCTTAGTAGATGATATGAGACAGAGAATAGTTGGAGTTTTTTAAGTCTGTCTATGTAGGACATGTGCTTAAGGCCTAGGATCCTCTTTGTGAGGTATTTGTATGGCCTTTCCAGCTGTTGCATACATCTAGTGAGGCACATGCCAAATGGGGCATTATACTCGATGATTGGCCTAATGAGGGAATAGTAGAGAGAGAGATGATCACCTCTTTCTTCCTGAATGCAAATCCCTTGGTAATGAGATCTGCACATAGAAGGACTGTCTGACCACAGTAGCAATGTGGTGGTCAAACGAAAGGTTGCTATCAGCCTGTGTCCCCAGATCTCTTATAATGCCTTCAGTGTTCAGTGTGCTCCCATTGATGTGGTAATTAGTGAGAACTGAGTTTTCCCAAAGGGGATGACAACACATTTTTCAGCATTAAACTTAAGGCAATGGTTGCGACACCAGTTATTGGTCTCAGTGAGGCCTTTCTGTAGGATGTCTACATCACTTGGGGAGTTAATAATGGCTCCCAGCTTGCAGTCATCTGTGAACTTGGTCAGCTAGAGTCCCTCTATGTTGGTCTGGACTTCTGAGAAGTAGATGCCAAACAGGAGATGACCCAGGACTAATCCCTGTGGGATTCCACTTGTGATTGGTCAGCAGTCTGACTTGGTGTCGCTACTTTCACACTGTAGGTTCTATCTGTGAGCCAGTTTGCAACACACCTAGTGATATAGGGATTGACGCCTAGTTTGGTCAGTTTATTTATTTTCCTTTTTTATAATTCACAGTTCATTTACGACCTACAGACTTCCCCAGAATAATTTCACAGAGCAACCAACATTCTGCAGAAATACTAATGGATTTATTTCTGTGCAGCAATATATTTGAAGTGCTTCATAAATACTACACTACAAGCATATCTTCTTTAGTACTTCTGAAATATTTCAGAAATACTGTGCAGCCAGCTTCAGGAATCCTTTACACATGGCTTTGAATTTACAATTAAAATTATAGATAAAACATGCATGTAGTCAGCAGTTCTCAAACTATATACTTCAAAAATGCCCAACTTGTTATGTACACAAAAATAGAAAAATAAAAGCAGCACCTTTCCTCAGAACACCCAAATGGACACTTTGCAACTGTTCTCAGAAAAGCAAGTGCACAAATTCTTTCTTCTCAGCACATCACTAAACTCAGACTTGCTCTTTTTGCAAATTATTTCAACACTGTATATATCAGTTACTGTTTCACTTTTTAAACACATCAAATAGTTTTATAATTAAATAGTTTTATTTTTATACATAAAAATGCAGTTAGGATATTTTGCAGTTTAGAAATCAGTAACATTTTCCATGCTTGATGATTATCCCAATGATTTATTTGTTCTGTTCACGTTTCATACTGAAAGACGTTTTTTTGTAATACATTTCTTTCAATAGCTTAGGATATTGAATGTGTATAGCTTGGTAAGCACCCTTCTAACAGTTTTCCATGCACTTCTAGTAAAAAACCTTTCAACATATTCATATAGCTTTGCTGAAACACCTAAAAGCATCTATCATTTTGCCAAGTCTTGGAATTGGTTTAATAAGAAATGTCACTTATTTCTCTCCAAGAGCTTGTTTGCACTGTATCTATTTCATTTGTCTTTGCGTCTTTGGGTGAAGCCAAAGAGAATATTCCACTCTTTCATAGCAGTTACTCAGCATTGCACTTTGACTTTCATTTGCATTAGATTCACAGTAATTCAGCAAGCTTTCCATTCCTTCTGGTTGTAATTACTCACAGCAAAAATCACAATTCACGAAAAAAAGCAGAACAGCAATCCCACTTGAACAAACATTCAAGTCTCTGTTTCTGCAGATGGGAAAATCAACTCATTATTGATCCACCAATGTAAACAACAGTGGATTGTATTTTATTTTAGTTATCGTTGATTTAGTTCCATTAGGTTAGTGACCTCTTTTCAGGGAAGACCTGAGGTGGTATTTGGTTTTGAGATAGAAAACAAAACAATACGTAGCCAAAATAGCTTTCAATTGAAAAAAGTAGTATCTTCTGTTTATTGTCCACCAGTTATACATAGGGCAGGATTCATGAAACTGTGTAGGGTTTCTGTAGAGCCTATAAGAAATGTTTCCATGCACATGAAGTTGTGCCTGTGGAGGTGCCATGCAATGCATATTAATGAAGTACAGCACACTTAAACAAGGCTTCATGGTGCACAACAGTGTTATTATGGCCTCAGAATGTCTTAGAGAATACAGACAGCATTTCCATGCAAAGTTGCTGTCTGCAGCATGACAACCAAACCTCTCACCTTCTTACAAGAAATATGAACAAAGCTATAACTAATGGGGTGACAAAGGACCAAAAATAGAGGCAATATTGAAATACTGCCTTACAACCTTAAAACATTAATAGAATAACAGGTTTTTGCAGTAGCATGACTGTTCCAAAGGTTATGAAATCTGAATCTCGAATGTCTGTCATTATTTTCTGAATTCAATCCCCAGTGATTTGCCAGTGATTTGCCAAAAACCCACAAGTTTTATGAAAAACAGACCAAAAATATGAAGTACAAATCTAGACATTCTGTGAAAATCTGTGCAGTTGAGAGGTATAAGTCAGCAATAGCTTTCACTTGTTTGAAATTTGGCATGGTTCCAAACACATTTAAATAAGGAAAAATTTGTACAAGGGACCCTGTCATAGATATGTCATTCTGCATTTATTACTTTCATATATTTTATTATTTTTCATTTCTCTCTCTCCTTTTTTTACATGTTTGCAAGATGCTTAGCTTGTTTGTATGACTGGACCAACCATGTATCAGACATGACCAAGACAGCCAAAAATAGAAACCAGATGCATTCAATTAATAACACTCGGAGTTGCGCAAACACTATAACAGTCAAGTTAAAAATAAATACAAATATATGGGCTGTCATATAGCTATTCCTTTGGCAATAACTGGTAAGTCTATATTTGGAGTGCAAATGGTTCTGGGTTCTAGTACTGGGCGAGCAAGCCTTTCTTTTACTGTGTTGACATAGCAGATTATACAAATGAAGTGCAACATAGACAAGGGTTTTCTCAACCTTCTTGTGGTAAGAGCTGTAAGTTTAGGATTACTGCACGCATGGTGCTGGGTTTGAAAACTATGTATACCATACACTTTTAATGTTGTTCCACATCATGTCATATTTACTGTCACTCATAACACCTAAATAGTATAGCTGATATTAATATTTACATGTATGAGGGCTGAAACACTAATATTGCATCAGTTATTTTTACCCAATCATTTCTATGGGTATTGTGCATATATTATGAAAAGTATGACTAAGCATATAACGTGTATTATGTTGATACAAGTATATTCCTGCAATTCCATTTGAATAACAGACTACATAAGTGGCTGTATATCAAATATCCTTGGAATTGCATTTTTTACTGCCTAGGGATGTGGGCCACTTGCATCGTGTACCCTGACTTACTGTGTTTGCCCAATGGTAAGTGGCAGGCAGTATTTTCAAATGTAGCAAAAACAAGACAGTGTACACTCTCAGTAAGCACAATGCTTGCAATTGGTGGCTGGTGTTGGAGAGGGTGTGTGCTTTCATGCACAGTGTTGGAGTGTTCAGGAATCCAACATTTTTGTTGGACTCCTAGTTAAGGAACATGGGCCATGCCTTTTGCAATGGGACTACTCAGGTTCTCAGTATAAGTCTGAGGCCTGGACTAGTTTGGCTAGGGCTTTAACCAGTAAGACAGGTATCCTATACACTAGTGAGCAGTGTTGCCATCATTATAATGACCTCCATAGGAGGAAGAGGAATACCGTTGATCAGTGGATCAAGGAATGTAGACCAGGGAAAACTCTACAGATGAGTATGTATAAAATGCATTGACCAATAGTAAAGTGTTATAGCTGAATATAGTCAAGAATGGTTTTCATAAAGGAATTCTGATTTGTTTTTATTTTCCACAGCTGCTTAAGAAAGGGCCTCGAATGTGAGGTCTCATGCAGCATGCCTGGTAAGGATGAGGGAAGCATGTGGTATGTACGTATATAGAAAGTACTGTTATTGTAGCTTTAGCTGTTAATATGGATTACTATTTATTTATTTATTTATTTATTTATTTGTTTATTTGTTTATTTTCCATTTGTTAACCGGATTAGTCCAAAAAAGCCAAGGGCCCATTTTCAGTGGAGACCCGAGGAGAAAAGCTCCAGACAGTTTACAATCAGACAAAAGATGAAAGTATACATAGTGTTCAACTGTACAAGCACATAAAGTAAATATATAAGATACAAATTCACAACACAGCACTCCGTAATACAATACAAATAATGCGACAGAAATATACATTATATTAATTCAAAGGAGACATAATATTAGAAAGACTATTGTGCTACTAATACAAAAGGGAATACAATGAGATTACATAATAAAGGGATAAAGAACAAAACCAGAGTTAGTATATCAAAAAAGAAATAGTGGATGAGTGAGAGAAATACTATTCAAATATTTCAGACAGTTGTATTTAATTGAGCAAGCATACGTCAACTGTAAAAGAAAATACGCATGGCATACTCTGTAGCACAAAACAACCATTTCACATTCTTAAATAACAGTGATAAGGCATGTATAAAGTATAAATGGACAGTGCGCATGCAGGAATCTAAGTCCAAAAGAAAAGTACAGTATTACCATATTCAGCAGTTGTAGATTCAAGGACCACACTTCCCAAGTATACAGTAGTGGGTACAATAGTGTTATGTTTTCAGGATTATATGCACAATACAGTTAGCTAATCATCATTATAGCAAGTTATTTTCAGACCTCAATACATCTGGCATGACTGGCCTGCTGTCAAGTGTAAGCCTGCATATGTGCAATATATGCACACATGAATGATTGCTGGCTATAATCTGATCAGTACTACAGTGTCCCTTTGTTAGTAACCAGGTAGCCTTCAAGTAGTAAAGACATTTCTTAGGAGATGATAGTGTTAAAAGTAAACATAAGAGAATAGAGTGAAATAATTGTAGAAAGCTTTTATATATTAGCTATGAAGTTAGTAATGTTTTCTTTTTTTTTCTCTCACCCCTCCATTTTCTTATTTTTTATTGTTTAATTTGCTTTCTTTTTTGTTATTATGTATAATTTTACATTTCCTTGTTTTAATTTATTTCTGATTTTGTTTTTATTTGTTGTTATATAAAATTGTTTTTATTTTTGTTATTAATATGTTACATTTTTGTTTTTCTTTGTTCACCTATTTATTTTTGTATGTGCCTATTTTTTTATTTTCAGTTTATTTGTTTTGTTTTATTTTAGAATTGTATGTTCTTTTTTTATTATTACAGCATAGCAGGGTAGGCAGGTCCCCTGTGATGTTTTTACTCTCACTCCACTGGCTACAGCACCAAGGCCCAGCACATCTGGGCTGGTACCTGGCAGGACCTCTATGCTCCCTCTGCACTACCTATGAGTTACCAGATATGGTGCTTAGGATTGTGCACTGCATGGTGGACGCATGCCTATGCCAGATGCAGCACCTGTTCTCCATCCTGGTACAGAGTACCTGTCTAGCACTGCAGCTGCTGGCACAGTGAGGGGACATAGGTGACAGTCCACTTGGTGAGGACTAGACTCCCAATGTCACCTATCCTGACATCGAGACCTTGATTTCCCATTCTCACCCCAACCATGGTGTTCCCCCTCTTCTTGTTTCCTTCACCATCCCTGTATCCTGTCTTGTATGTCCTTCCTCACCTTTTCAATTTGCCTGCCCTAGACATGTCTATGTCCCTTCCTCAACATTCCTCTCTCACCAAAAAAAAAAAAAAAAAAAAAATCATCCCATGCATAGGTTTCCATTTTTTTGACACATTAGACTCAGTCCAATTGGCTATACAACATGAATATGTTGTTTTGGCACCTCTATCTCTTGCAGTGACAGTCCAACTTCAGCTAATATTGTATACATCTGATTAGTTTTTACTGCTGAAGAAATGGATAGCTGTGGTACATTCCTACACCCTTCCAAACACTCCTGCCCTCCTTTCACTTTATTTTCCCCCCATTCGCTCCTCATTTCAACACTTTCCTATCTTCCCCATTTCTTTTCTTTTCTTTAAAGAATAATGCACCATCACTAAACAATGGTAAAAAGCAATAGTATCAGTAAATGTATGTAAAGTTAGCATACATACATGTAAAATTCATGCCTCTACCCCATTTCAAACCCAGTACCATCCGTCTCCAACAGCAATGTATTAACCTATTCAGACACAGGGTCAGTTCTTTAGCATGTGTATTTTATACAATCAATACTGTCTCATGTTATGGTCATATTTACCATTTGTACTCCCCAGTGTTCACTCATTATATCACCAATGTCATATCTGCAACATTAACTGTGTATGAAGCATCATTGCACTATAGACATTAAAGTCTTATAAAGCCTTAGTGTGCAATCCCCATTTATTTTCATAACACGTGTGCACCATGCTGCAAATTGTACAGCCTCACTAAGCAAGGTAAATAAAAATATTAATAAATAAAAGAAATGAGAATAGTTGGGAATAGTATTGGCTACAACCAAAGAAAGGACTTATCACTGGCTGAAGTCAGTTACAACCTGCAGCCAAAGATTCAGTTAAGTAGCAGATGTATGCAGCAGGAGTGAATTCTGCGATTTTCAACTCAGTGTGTAAAATACATCTGCTTTTCAATTGACTCTGTAGCACCATCTGTTATTGCATTGCTCCACCACTGTTTTGGTTCAGATGGTACTTGGTTCAAATACAGGTGTATATAACAGTCTGACATAGTTTTAAGTGTAAAGAAATTTTATAAATTGGGATACTTATGAATCTGTGTCATCCATTTTTGTTGAACATGTTAGTGGTTTCAAATACAGGTTTATGTAATAGCTGTAATTGCTTTTCCCGTAGGTGTGCATCATTGCATTATGAGCACCATGCCGCACCATCGTACACAGACTCTGTAAAGAAAAGAAATGGGAAATATAGGAAAGTGATGAAATGGAGAGCAAGCAGGAGGAAAATAAAGTGAAAGGAGGGCAGGAATATGCAAGAAGGGTGTAGGAAAGAACCATAGCTATCCATTTCTGCAACAACAAAACCTAATAATATATGATGACTATTAGCTGAATTTAGATTGTCACCTCCAGAGAGAGAGGTGACCATAACAGAATCACATTGTATAGACAATGGGACCAAATCAAGGGGGTCATGAAGACATTGCTGTGAAATGGAGAGCTATGTATGGGACAATACATATATATATATTTTGGGACAGGTGCCACTTTTTCCTTTTTGGCAGAGAGAGAGGAATGCTGGGGTAGCGACCTAGGTATGTGTGGGTAAGATAAGGTGTGTAGGTGAGGAAGCAATGTCAGACAGACAGGACATACAAGATGAGACACAGGGATGGTGAAGGACACAATAGGGGGGTGAACACCATGGCTGGGGGGATATGAAGAGCCCATGGACATTGTTTGGAGATAGTGAGAATCGAGACCTCACCCAGTGGATCATCATCACCGTCAACTCACTGTGCCTATGGCTGCAGTGTCTGACATCAGTGTCTCCTTGTATTATTCAGAACAATGATGGATAGCAGTATCTCCACCATGCATATGCATGCACTAACTGTGTGGTGCACAGTCCTATGCACCAATCCTGGCAGTTCATCATGGGTGATAAAATCATCACCTCTGCCACTGCTCCTGGAGGGAACCACTGGCTTATCCTGTGGGCCAAACTACATGAGGGCCCAGGTAGTGCAGGGGCAGCAGAGGGGGTGCTACCAGGGTGTGTCCCTGATGTGCTGGGATTTTGTGCCACAGCCAGTGGAGTGGGGGCAGGTGGCTCTCATGGGACAGGCCTACCCTGATGTGCTATGGAAAAAAATGGGGAAAAAAGAACATACGGGGTAGGGAGAGAGAAAAAGGGAGAACATCAGCAACATCATAAGTGACAAACAAAGCAGTGATACAGTTATTTCACTCTATGTGACATTTACTATAAACAGTAAAAACTGTAAACAAACTTTTTTATAACATGCCTGAATACCCAGTTGATAACAGATGCACACTATAGTACAGATTTCAGCCAGCAATCCTTGATGTGCACATATATTGCCCATATGCAGGCTCCAATTCTACTAATTATATTTTCCAGCAGGTAATTTCTGCCACTGCTTGAGAGGTCTGCAGTTATAGTGCAATAATGATGTAAACATAGCAGTACTTGTTCATTTGGTAATCGTGGTGCTTGAACCCACAACTGCTGAGTACTCTCTACAACTGACGTGTTCTGTGTTCCTACATAGTACTGAATGCATACATTCCTTTTACAGTTCTGATATGTATGCTCTATTTTCTAGTACTGTATTTATAGGCTTCAAATTCTTACAGCAATAAATGTAGACAAAGTCATATGGAATAGGGGGCCAAAGTCCAAAAAATACAGAGAACTCTTACATACTTGCTCTTACAAACTTATTAAACTGATACAGTAACAGTTTTTGCACTTGCCTGACTTTTCTGAAGGGTCTGGGGTCTGAATCTGACATGTCTGACATTAGTTAGTCATGTCAGTCCTCAACACTTATGCAATTATGTAACTGAAAACCACAATTATATCTGTAACTATACAAAGTCTGGACAATCTGTGGAAATGTGTACAGTTGACAGGTGTTACTGCATTACATACCAGCTAAGCCCATACCTCACAACATTTTACAGCCACAAATGTGGACCAAGCAATAACTACTGGGGGTACAAAGGCACATAGATAGCAACACATTTTACATATTTTTTTACATACCTAGAAAAGTGATATAATAGCAAGCTTTGCAGTAGCACAGATGTTCTGAAAGGCATGAAGTATGACACACAAATGTAATTTTCTGATTGCAGTCCTCAATGCTTTGGCTAAGATTTGCCAGACAAACATAATTTATGAGAAGCAAACCAAAATTATGAGACAACAATCTGAACATTCTGCAAAACCCATACAGTTGAGAGGTATTACAAAGCAGTTTTTAACTTTTAGTGCTACAATAACAGTACTGGTGTGATGCATACATACCATGTGCTACTCACATCCTTGCTAATTGACTTTCTTGGGTTATAACATTCAGATCATGATCTGTCTCAGCTGTGGAAAAGGCAGAACAGAATACCATTATGAATACCAATTCTGGCTATATGCAGCTTTAAATTATTGCAAGTAATGTCTGAAAGTCATACTTATACATCTGTGAGGTGCCAACCGTCAGACATTCCTCGATCCAGTGGTTGAGGGTATCCCTCCTTCTCAACCTGAGGTCTTGGTAGTGGTTCCTACACTGTTCACCAGTGTGGGGGATACCAGTGGCACTGGTCAGAACCTGGGCCAGACTATTCCATGCCTCTGTCCATGATTGTGAGCCATGATAGTGCCTCTGCAGAAGCCGGGGCCCATGATCATTCACCAGGAGTCCAAAAACACTCTGGACTCCTGGACACCCCACCTTTGAGCCCTAAATCTCAAACCCTCACCAGAAAAGCCTTCTGTCTCTGTCACAGAGCAAGTCCAAAGTAGAATGATATTTTCCAGCCAATTGCATGTATCATTTTTACTCAGAAGGCACACTTTTTGATTTAGCAGCATTTGAAAAAGCTGCACATCACTTACCATCATGCAAACAGGGTGCAAAGGGTGCAACATGTTTGCACAATGGTAAGTGATGCAGACATTTGGAAATTAATGCTTTTTCTATATTATTTGAGATACAGGCAATTCTGTGACTTTGTTGATCCAATGGGAAGGGCATGCCAAGCCACATAGCTGGAATATACTTGCTGGAACATAGTACACATTATACATGCACTCATACTTTTGATATTAACTAGAACATACATAGATTAATAAATAATTACACAACTGACACAATATTACTGTGTCAGTCCTAAGTTATATAAATATTATATAAGCTACACTAGGTCACCTACTATAAGTGACAGTAACTATAAAATGAATTGGTACAACATTAAAATTGAATGACATTCAAACTCTGGGTCATATGGATTTTAGTCCTGTACTGACAGCTGTTGCCACATGAATGCTAGGAAATCCTTTCTGTATGTGTTAGTTCATTGCTAAATGCTGCAATGTTACAACAGTAAAACAAAGACTGCATACCTTGTACTCTAACACAGGGCAATCTAGATTTCAAACCTAGACGTAACACCTGATACCACAGAATAATTTACATAACATCCCCTAAGTTAGTATCTGTTGTTAAGTTCTCGCTGTTAACCACAGCACAATGACCTTTAGTGGATTTGCCTGATGCACAATTACATTACTAGAAAGCATCCAGTTTCTATTATTGGCTGTCTGGGTCAAGTCTGCTACCTGGGTGATCAAGGCGTCCATTTTGCGCAATGCTGCTCTACATGCAAAACTGATTAGCATAGCCAAACCTGTTTGCGCTTACTGGTGCATCACACAAACAATGCACCCTCAAAATTCACCCCTACCCACTAAAATAAGACAGAATGTGAAAGAAAAAAGTGGAAATGCAGTTTGTTACCACACAGGAGGCATGTCTGCAGAGGTCTGGATTTCCAATCTCACTGCAATGGAGGATGGGTGCCTTATCCCTGTTGACCACACAGACAGTTTGGCAGCAAACAACTTTTACGTTATCCATCACACAATGATCTTCCATAATGTAGTGATATCAAGCCATCAGATGTTATTTATACATATATTACATGAAACATATTTGGATGTACTGCACTTAGTGATCACACAACCTGTTATGACTATTACTTGAAGTTATACCAATCTGTGTTGCTTGGACATTCAGTAGTTATCTGACCAGCATTCAGAGTTATGCAGTGTGGAAAGACAGTCTACCTCATTTACCTTACATTGTGTGCATATATTAACTGGAAATATTATGATATGCAGTTGTCAGCAAATGAAAGCCAGGTTGGATGGCACAAACAACCATACACTGCTCTTTTGGTGGTGGGAGCAAAGGTGAATTCCTGTTAAGACACATCCAAGGGAAACCTGTTCTTACAAGGGAATGGGACAAAGCTGATGTCATGTTACGGCACAATTTCTCTATGTAAAGATATTCCATTACAAACATATGATGATAAACTGAAGCCATACATTAATCACAAGCAGTGGCAGCTGGTGCCTTCAAATCAAAGTGGGGCTGCAGGAGACAGCTGAATGGGTGGGGCCAATGGGAGCCAACTAGAAAGGAGTGGAACATATACTAAAAAACGCAAAAACTGGGACTTTAAATATGCTTCCCTGGGTGCCAAGCCATCATTATGAGAGTCCAATCAAGACAAAATGAAGTGTAGAAGAAAAAAAATATTTCAATGCATTGGTTACATGACAGCTTACTTAATATCTAGATGAAAACAAAAAAGTTGTGAGGCATGAAAAAATAAATTACTTTTTAAATACATTACTGGAATGCCAATCAAAATCAAATATACAAAAACAAGCAGCACTCAACTCAAACCACTTCTCCTTGCACTGAAGTTCTAATTCATGTAATGTAGAGCCCTTCCCTGACCCTCTTCAAACACAGTTTGGATCAATGGATGGAGAATCGTAAATTCAATCCTGGGGAAGTGCCTTTGTCTCTTATGGACATGGGTAGTCTGTAAAATACCCAAAGGCATAGATAGGCATAAATCTAAACCATCTTTTAGCCCTTAGGTATTGATAATCTGGGTAAATCCAGATAATAATGGCTAGGCTTGTAAGGGCCCTTGAGCCATTAGCCTAGTAATCTCCTATGAAGCTATGAACCTATGAGAAGGGATAACATTAATAAAAGGAATGTTACTTATCTTGAAAGTAAGTGGCACAGGTTGTCAAAGACAAAAACTGTTCTTGAGTAGTCACAATACTTGCAATATAAGTATTGCATAATACAAGGAATAAAGAAAAGCTATTCAGCATATATGTGATATTCAAAATAAAGGATAATGCAGCCACTTAGAGGAGTATTTGTTTTGGGACTTAAAATACCAATATTATTGTGGATTTATTTAACTAACATATGGGCTTCAGAAGTCTACTCAATAAATTTGTGACCCCAAGTACCAGTTAAATATAAGTCATTAAATAAATGAGAAAGGCATAATATGGAGGCTGGTGCTTTGGGGGCAAGGAAATAAAAAATCCATAACATACAAAGCCATTCTTAGATAGTTTCACATGCTGTCCAGCAGACCTGTTTTATATATAAACTCTTTTTCTTTTCTTATTTTCCTTCCTTGTCTATCTACTCCACTACAATGTTGAATGAATGAGTTTAGAGCCTATAAGTAAATGCCATGCACTCAGCTAAGTAATTTCCCACATGCTTGTAAGCCTTACTACGCAATTTACACTTCACTGCAAGTCAAACAAATTTAAATATCTGAACAGTTTCTGGGAAGGACTGATATGATTAGAGCAGTTCTACAAAATAAGCATTCCAGTGCCATGCCAGGACTGGAGATTAAGTGATGTATAAATATTTCTGATGGTCATACTGCCTCAGCATCCAGAAGATACTACTCTGGGCTATTTACTTAGATAAGTTTATGCTAAGAACATGAGCCTTCCATTTCCATTTTTCAATGAATATTTCAAGGCTTGTTAGGTGCCTAACAGCATTATTAATATTTTATTGATATGTTGTTATATATTTATAATGCAGCTGCATTTGCATTGCTGTGGGAACTGACAGCCTGAAATTTGAAATTAGATTTCTTCCCTTTTGACAATACTGGAATGGCTGTAGTCCATGAGCTTTCTTTGCTGTGGGTAGAAATGAGTTTTGATAAGAAAAGCAGCCTTCTCGATGCACCTTGAACCCCTCCCCATTAATAACAGTTAACATTTTCATGCAACTGTAAGTACATTGTAACTACATACTTATTAACAAACAACCTATAGTATAACACCCCTAAATAACAACATAGTAGTGGGCACCACTTTGCACCCCTCTTTCTCTCATTAGCTATTGGTGAGGACAGAAAGTAATTCCTGAGGGACTTAATAACAATAGGAAGAGGAGGAATACACTAACACAGGTTTACAAGTCACACTACTGTACAATAAACAACTTATGCAAACCATAGCCCTTTTAAACTGGAGCAGGGAAAACAATCAGTAGTCATATTCACTAAAAGCTACACTGTACACAGAGGATAAAACAGAGTGGTTCTCTGTTACCATAAAATATTATAGCCCTCATGAAGATTGAGTTCACTGATCAGAGACCAATCATCATACCAATGCATGCATTGCATTGCTAACTTTAAAGGTTCCAGCAGGTATGTTCCCATTTTGTTACCTACATAATGCATATGCTGGAAAGTAGTTAAGAATAAACGTGAAGTAATGGTTCTCACACTTTAATCTGTATGCATTACTTAGAAGTGCAATGATGACATGGCCTTGGTTGTGAAGCCATTTCACAGGTACACAGCACCGAGAATACCTGAAATGGGAATGCTGTGTTATAAATATGTACACATGTTACATGTACAGTTGTAGTGTCACACATGGGGGTTGCTAGGGGTGATCAGAGGAGGCCTGCTCTCCTTCCTCCAGTTGGTGCAGGTGTCTCTTCCCATGTCACTCAATGGATGTTTAGGGCCATCATGGAGGAACAAGCATGTTCTGAAACATGCTCCAGACAAATGTTAGAGTTCTAGATGTGGCACAGTCTGACATCCATGACCGCCTCCACTGTGTAGCCAATTCAATGGATCAGCTGAATGACAAGGTGGAACATGGCATGCACCATAGAACAAGTCCGGCTTACAGAGGAGTGCAGGTGCACTTATAGTAGATGACAACAGCAAGCCGTGTGGTGGACAACAGCTTTGGAGGCCAGTATGAAATGACTCTGTAGGAATGAGCTGTTATCAAAAAATGGCCAGCCATACCATTGGAGAGGTAACTGTGGGATACCACTTCTAGTTGGCTGTCTATAGTAAGACACACCCAGTTTACACAGTACTTAATGCATGTGCCATGGAACAGCAAGCCCTGTGGAAGACAACAGCTTGGGAGGCCATTATGGAATGACTGTGTAGGGATGAGCAGCTATCCAAAAAATGGTATTGGAGAAGTATCTGCAGGATAGCACTTCTATTCTGCTGAATAGACACACACACACACACACACACACACACACACACACACACACACACACACACACACTCAACTGAAGTGAGAACAGAACCCCTTCCTATCTATGTGCACAGACTACAGAACATGGTACTTAACGCACACACCACAGAACAAGTCTGACTTATACAGGAGTGGAGGTGAACTTATAGTAGATGACATCAGCAGATCATGTGAGGAACAACAGCTTGGGAGGCCTCATAGGGACATAGAGTCATAACATCATATGAGACTATTAGCCTATTAATACTAGGCTGCTGTAAAATAACACAGGTACCCTTACTGAGCATATTTGGATGTTTGAGTTTAACAGAGCAAGGCTGTGAGTATCATCAACTGCCACTGCCCATGAGGGAGCACACAGTATTATAAATTACACTTTGTCATGTGGTTGATATATGTGTGGAAAAAATAAAATGAGACACTAGGGTTGTAATGCTTGTGGGTGTGTGGCCATCACATGAACATTTATCAGACAGAATCATATATACATTTCCATAGCACATTCGACCCGAGGGCCTACTTAAGCCTATCCAACAAGGTTCCCTGGCTTACGCCACCCAAGAAAGTAATTTTCCTGTGCCACTGTCGAGCAGAGACACAGAAGTGATCCCTGGGGTGTATTTCCTATTTCCCATCCACTCGTCAAGATTTTTCTTGAAGAGTGCTAATGAAGAGCTTTGCTTGACATAGATGGGTAGCCTGTTCCAGTGTATGGGAAGTCTCTGGGACATAAATCTATCCCAACAGCATGTCCTGTTTATTGTGGTGCCAAGGTTTAGGTCCCTAGAGTGTGTAGCTTAGAGGGATTGGGATTTCCTTAGATGTAGCATGTCCAACAGCTCTGGGTTTGACATAGCTTTATATGTTAGGCAGAGATAACCTCGGAGAAGGTGATATGCTACGGAGTAAAGCTGCAGTTTTTGAGAAGGTCAGTGTAGGGCATCTGTTTGAGGCCAGTAATCCTCTTTGTGAGGTACTTCTGTGGCCTTTCCAGCTGCTGTAGATATCTTGTGAGGTACATTCCAAAAGGGTCGTTGTACTCTATAATGGGTCTAATGAGTGTTGAGTAGAGGGGAACAATGACCTCTTTTTTCCTGGATGAGAACCCTTTTATGATGAGGTACACCACATAGAAGGACTTCCTGACTACTGTGACGATGTGACTATCAAAGGACAGACTACTGTCCACCTGGGTCCCAAGGTCTCTTGTCACACATTCAATGTTAAGTAGACTGCTGTCTATGTAGTAGTCATACCTCTCAATTCTTTATAGCAAGGAGTCTAGACAAAGCCATACATACAAGGTTGAAAAAGGACCAGACATAGGGACACATTTTACATACTGCTCATATTTTGCATTAATGTGAATTGTTTGAAGGGTAAGAGTTTTAAAATTCAAATGTCTGTCATTGCTTTCAGGCTTCAATAAAAAATGCAAATCCAAACTAGCAAAACCGAAACAAGAAAAGAAAATGAGCAGGCAATGGAATATCCAACTGTTTATTGTGCGTAAGCGCTTTCACTGAACAAAATACTTCAGCTTCTTCAGACAAGTAAAAACTATTCACTTCCCAGTTTAAAAACCTAACACAAACCTGCTAAGTCAGTGGGCTGGGCCAGCCCAAGTACATGATGTCATGCAGCATTAAACATTTAAAGCAATATTGACTAATTAAACCATGTTTCCCAAATGATAGTCTTAAGCATCTAAAAAAGTTAATAAAAAAGTTTACCATTTCCAACCCAAGACAAAAAATAAATAAATGCAAATACAATTGGGATGGTAAATGGTGCTTAAAAATAGACCATTGTTATATAAAAAATAAAAAATAATGATAATAAATAAAGTGTGTGCTGTGTAAATGTGTAGCACTGAAATGTATTATGTTATGTTATTAAATTGAGTTACATTATGTTAATTTATTAACTTTTTTTAATTATTTTTTTTATTACAATAAACAGTTGTATATTCCATTGCCTGCTCATTTTCTTTTCTTGTTTCAGTTTTTCAGGCTTCAATAGTCAAGTATTTTCAAATTATTTTCCAGAAAACCAACTTTTTATGAGGAGAAGGGCAAAAATGTGATACAAAAATCAGGACATACTACAAAAATCTAAACAGTTGAAAGGTGTGCATTGGGCAGCAGATTTGCACTATGGTTAGCAAAGTGAACTCGGATGTGAGATACAGCTGTTTGCACATAGGTAAGCAGTGCACAAATGTGAGCCGCATTGCTAATGTGTGACAGTTCACAACGAGTTTTGCGATGGCCAAAAGCATTCATTGAATGTATCTAGTTTCTATGTCACCTGTCTGCTTCCTAGGTGGTCCAGTATTAGCAATGCCATGCTTAGCACAAGCCACATAAGCACAGCCAAACCTGCTGTCATTTGCACTATGCAGCACATCATGAAAACTACAGAATAACAAAAAAGTAGGAAAACAAATGGAAAGGGAAACATATGTGAACTAAACAAAAGCAAAGTATGACATACACACTACAAAATAATACTACACGTCAGATTTTTCTACATAGTTCATGATTTGAACTCTCACACCACTGCATGGATGTCTTAGCCCTCTTTGCCACACAAACAGCTTTGCAGCAAGGAACTGAAGTCATTGTTCACACAAGCAAATGCATCTTCACTAACATTAAAAACACATCAAACTAGGAACACTCTATAGACAAAAAATTTTCTTGGGTAACTCCACAAGAAAAACCCTTAACAACACCTATGTGCTTCCCTCTCTTTGATATGCAGCCCCCTTGTACACCAATTTACAATTTTCTCTTAAAAACAAGCTCCAATCATGCTACCATAAAATTGCCAAATTTGCCACAGGATACTCCTATTGCTCTCATAACTACCTAGCTCTGAAAGAACTAAACTGGCTCCAACTCACACACCACCTAAACCTAGTTCAGCTGTCTTCTGCACATAAAATCATATATACAATATATATATATATATATATATATATATATATATATATATATATATATATATATATATATATGTATACCTGATAGTTGCCCAGCCCTCAAATCTGTCCTAAAACCCTACATCCCTACCAGACCCATCTGCTCTGAAAGCAAACAACTCCTAACCATCTACATTCCAAACAAAAGAGCTGGACAGTGCGTATGCTCTCATGCTACCAACAAGCTCTGGAACTCTCTGCCAACAGACATTACTACCATTGAGTGTTTTAACAACTTCAAACACACCTTTAAAAAACATTTTCTTTGTAGCCAGACCCACCCCTGCTCTTTTCCTAACAGGTGAACTCCATCCACTCTCCAGGGCCTTTTGCTTTTTACATCTGGAGATACCTAGACCATTAATTTCATCCACTAACCATACCATATCAAACTAAGAAACATTATGTATTTCTACACCTTTAACTATTCCCATCCTACTCCACAATTCTTCTAAGCATATGCTTGCTTCTAATTTTCTGACCCTCTGCCTCACCCTCACTCTTTCCCTTAATCAGCCTGATGAAGAAGAAAACAAACAAAAAAAGTTGTAATATACCACATTACTTTTATTTAATATTGTCTATATAATACATGTTTTATTATTGTACCTACCTCTCTGCACCTATTTAGTATTCATTACTTAATTAATGCATGCTTTAATACTTCCTATTGCCTTGTTCATGTATAATGTTGTAACTTTCATGTATCACCTGGAGCTTTTCTCCCAGGCCCTCTGCAGAAAAAGGGTTTCCCAGTAAACAAATGTTAAATAAATAAATAAATAAATAAATACATAAATACATAAATACATAAATAAATAAATAAATAAGAATGTACACTGCTATAAGATCTTCAGCTGTGACTTGTACTTTTAACCCTCTTTATTAAATTTGGATGCAATGCACTTACTGGTCACACAACCTGTTAGGAGGCTGTTTTTGAATATACAGCTTTGTCTTACTTGTCTGTGTTTCATGGTACTTCATCAGCTATCTGAGCAGTACTGTGAGACATTCAAGTGTGAAAGGCATTCAATATCCTTGCCCTTAAAATGTGTACAGATATTAACCTGGAGTTATATGATACCCATTTGCCAGCAAGTGAAGGCCAGGTTGGATGGAACAAACAGCCATATACTGTTCATTTAGGGGGACCATTGCTGAGTTACTGTTAAGGAACAATCAAGGATGCACTGCTCTTGGTAGGGGTGGGGTTCATGTACTGTTATGTAACAGACAAATTGTTAATAGAACATCAAGGGAAGAATGCCAACTAGACAACATGAATAACTTAATTGTAAATTTATCTGATTTTAGGCTGACAGATGCACACTTGTCTCATTTAAATTAAGGCTTAAGTTATATTCCAGCAAATTGTTCAAATATATATGATGTTATTTTACAGCTGAAGATGTTTGGAAGAGACATTATGTTAAAGAGTATTTTTGGTAACAGTTTGCAACATTGTGCTAATATATTTAAAAACCCTTGTGATTTTGTTCCACAGAATAGGTCTGTGGTGGATACCTTTCTAAAAGTATGTGAACAAGATATTGTCCAGTATTTGTTTAGGCCAAGGCACCAATTTCATAACATAACTAGTGCTGAGAGACAAGCCTTGAAAGATTTGATGATGAATGATGATTTTAAATATAAGTCCTGCAGATAAAGGTGGAGCTGCTGTTCTGATGAACAGGGCATTTTATGTGATGAAAATGAGAGAGTTATTGAGTGGTGATGACAATTTTACAAGTATAAAGTTGGTACAACAAAAGAAGTCAGTGAAAGATACTGTGCATGAGTTGCTCATGCAGATATCTATTATGAAAGACCTTTTTGACTTTTTAGTAGTAGAGCATCTAACCATTCCACAATACCTAATGGTCTACTTAAGCTGCATAAAAATGAGAATAATCCACCTATGTGTCATATTGTGGCAGGAAACGAATGGATTACAGACCCAGCTACTATTTATATTGAGCATCAGTCGAAAGGTTTTCTGGTTAAAGCACTGGGGATTATCAAAGATAATAGACATTTTCTATCATCTCTTAATGCCTTTAGCAATTAACAACAAAATATTAATAGGTTCCTGTTAGTAACTATGGATGTTGTTAGCCTTTTCACAGCTATCCTGAATGACTTTGGGTTAAATGCTATTAGAGAATTTTTATGGAGAGAAGCTATTAGTATCAATCAAATCAATGCAATATGTGCTTTGTTGAGTCTAGTGCTTGAACACAATGTGTTGATCTTTGAAGGCAATTTGTATTGGCAGCAGTGTGGTGTAGCTATGGGCACTCCATGCACCAATAGCTATGCTAATCTTGTAATGGCAAATTTAGAACATGATTTTGTGTTTAATAACAATCCATACTCACAGCATGTGAAGTATTATGGGAAAGAAATGAAGAAGAACTTGTCAACTTTCATAGATTCTTAGAAGGAACTACTGAGTTCTGAAGATTCAGCATGCATTCTTCCTAGGAGATGTTAAATTTTTTTTTGGATGTGATGACCATTCAGAATAACTGTGGTAAGACTGATCCACAATTATATCATAAGAAAACTTGGAAGAATAATTATTTGGCAGGATCAAGTATGCATCCCCAGCATATTTTCTGTAGTACAGATGAAGTACAGCTGCTCAGAGTTTCCAGATTAAGTACTAAAAAAGATGATTTTCATGAAGTATTAAGAATGGGGACATTTTTTCAACACAGAGGCTATGGCAAGAAACAGATTGTTAAGGCACAACAGAAGGTTTGGGCCATATGTAGGCAACAAGGGAGACTCTATTTATATAGGAATGACACCAACCCCAACAGTGTTCTGAACAGATGAAAAATAAATGGAGCAAGTCAGTCATGTTGTTTTGCTTATATGAGTGATATTAAGTATGTAGGTGACATCATTGAAGCTAACTGGAAGATCCTTACCACAAATGAGACAATTAAAGAGATTGTTGGAACTAGACCGCATTTTGCCTTTAAGAACAGTTGCAATCTTAAGCAAATGCCATATTTTAAACATAAAGCATCTGTAAAGATACAATCTAGCAGGAAAGAAACCTATCCATGTCACTGCTATTCTAATTGCAAATATTTCGCCAAAGAATAAGATTTCAAACACTCATTTATTAATTTTATGTTTATACTGAAGTTGTGTGCTGACTGTACTACTAAAAGTTTGGTGTACCTGGCTACATATGACAGCTGTACATGTTTCTATGTAGGTAAGACTGTCAGAGAGTTTAATGAAAGCATATCTAAGCATATCAGTGATATCCATCAGATAGATCTTAACAATCCCCTGGCAAAACATGTGCATGAATCAAATGGACACAAGTTTTTTTTTAGAGTATTACAAGTGGTATCTAAACAACAGAGATGTGGTGATCATAATAATCTCTTGGAGCTTGCAGAAATTAAATGGATAGGAAGGTTCAAGGCACATACATATCCTGGTTTAAACTCATACTTCCCACTGAAACCCTCCCTTAAGGGTGGAAGCTGAAGCATTAATGTTGATGGGCTGAAAGTTTTTTTTGAATGTTGTCATCATTGATTAGTTTAACAGATCTGATGAAGGGTAATCTTGCACCTGAAAGTGCTTATCTGCAAGTTTTATAAACTTCTTAGAAGTTTTTTTAAGTCTTACTATTTTATTAAAGTTCCTATTTGAGTTATAGCAGTGATTAATGGATTGCCCTGTTGTAACAGCACTGATTTTGATTCTTAGTGGTGCAGTCCTGGTTTTTAGTGGATGCTCCTTTTTGTTTGCTTATATTTATGTGCATATATGTGTGTGTGTGTGTGTGTGTGGGGGGTGTGTGTGTGTGTGTGTGTGTGTGTGTGTGTGTGTGTGTGTGTGTGTGTGTGTGTGTGTATACACACAAACAGACATAAGTATATATACTTATACATAAATACACACAGTACTCCATCTGTTCATTTTTTTTGTTTTTCCTCCCCACTCTTCTTCCCATAACCATTTCTTAATTTTCTTTGTAACTCAATATACACACTCCATAATTCATTAAATAAAATTTCCTGACATCTGAAATTCTACATAATTCATATAACATTTATTAAGATTCAGATTCAAATCATTTATTTATTTAGTTAGTTTCTTTTCTTCTGCATTTTTTTCAAATGACCCATGTATCAACGTGCCCAAAGTCAATCTTCAAAACATTTAAATTTAAATTCCCTTTCAGCTAGTCACCATATTACTTTGATTCTATTGTTTTCTTTTAAAAATCCATAGATTCCTTTAAATTATGCACATTAGACATCCCTTCTTTCATCTGCTTATATACAGTCAAATCCTTTTTATGAAGTTTTTTCAGCATTTAATCTTCATTAAAAAATAATTCATATCAGTCTTATTCATAAATAATTTCCTTCTGTCTCTCATATCTTTTTATAGCTTATTAAGTCTTTCATTTTTTTCTCAAAATACATGTATATAATAAAACGGTTTCATTACCTGCTAATACCATAGATTCCTAGTCTTACATTCAGTACCACCTTATCATTTTGTCACATTATTAAATTATCACTTCACTCTCACACGTTTATCTTTGTCTTTTTTTTCCTGATGTACCATATTTCTTTACAGTTCTCCCAAAATATATTGACCCAAGACATCTCTGTCTCTAAAATTAGTTTTCTTTAAGATTTAGAAAGGATGCAGAGATGACAGAAAAGCAATATAATTATTTAATCTCAAACCACCTTCCTCAGAATCAGAGTAAAGAGTGTGTCTTGATTGGATTCAATCTTGAACCCCAGAAAAAGAAAACAATAGAAAAGAAAAGATAATCTCAATTAATTCCTTTTATTACTTAAAGCAGGAAGCTAAAAATCCTAGCAATATACCCTAACTTTCCTAATAAAATTATATGTATTACGTATACTTTTTATGTCATCTTAAAAGTCCTCTATATATTTGTAGTAATCCTCACTCCGTCCTATAACCTTTTCAGTTGTTCATATGCAATCCCCTTGCCAAATCTCATTCACATTAATTTTATGTCCTACATTGAAAAGTAAATTTCTGCTATACTAACCACATCTCCCAAACATTTACCCTTTCCTTCATTTAGATTAAAACCTATCCAACCCAGTTATTTTTGTTTTCAATAATAGCTTTCCTAATAATGCCTTTATTTTCAGCAACAACTACTAAATCATCAACATATTCCATACACATATGGACACACATCGTGTCTACTATCCTAGATGCTTTACTTACTTACATTTTCTTTGCTTTTTTAAGTAAGTGCATTAACATCTGCAGCAAATAAAACTTCGCTCAATAGACATCTTTGTTTTAACCCACATTTTATCTGCAACCATGTGACCTTTCATTAGTTAGCAGTATAAGTATTTCAGTATTTAAGTGAATAGACTTCAATAAGCAAAAAAAATTATGTAATCCATACTTTAACAATATATTCAACATATGTTCATGGTTAATATTGTCACATGCTTTGTCAGTATTACAAATAATGTTCTCTTTCTAAAATTTCTCTTGCAATTAATATTAAATCCTTGGCAGATCTCCATTCTATGCCATATATACCTTTCTCAACAACCTTGCAAATCTTCATAAATAGCATAAAGTACATTATTCAACATATAAAGTAAATTATTCAAAGTCAGTAGTCACCTACTTTTAATATATTTCCTCTCCCCATTTAAAATAAATAGTGATTATACCATTATAAATGGTGATATGAACATTAACTGGGCCTCTCTAAACACTGACATCCCATCCATTTCAATTAATCTATACAACTTCAACCAACCTATCAACCTTCCAACCAGGCTTAACAAAGATGCAACTTCTGGAACCATCATAGATTGGATACTATCTACCCAACCCCACATGGCCTCAAATGCAGATATACTACCTGATCCTCTTAGTGATCACATACCTGCTTTCATGGACCGTATATCCTCCTCCCCTACAAAAACATCACCAATATACCCAAACCCGCAACCTAGCCTTCTTCAACCCTGAAATATTCTCAGAATGCCTGAAACACACTGAAACACACTGACTGGTGACCCCTAAAATTCCTCCCACTAGACTGTGCAGTATCTTATTTCAATAAAACATTTCTTACTATTTTAGATCAACTAGCACCCCTCAGATCCAAACATATCAGAACCAATCCCTGCCCCTGGCTATCCTATGAAACTAAACACATCATGCATCAACATGACCAAAAATAGAAACAATACCAAAAACAAAACAACCACACCTCCTTTCTAGAATTTAAACAACTGTGAAACTTAGCCAAAAAGCTAATAAATAAAGATTGCAAAACCTACAACAACAAACTCCAAACCATGCACTCATCCAATCCAAAAACATTTTGGAACTCCATTTCCTCCATTCTTTACCCTGGTAATAATAGCAACCCTTGCCCAGATCCCACTTTTACCAGCCTCGAAACTGCTACCAAATTCAACTCATTCTTTATAGATTGCATAGCAAAACTATCCTCCTGTTTCCCTGACCCCCCTCTAGCCCTCCTCACCCCACCAACTAACCTCCTCCTACCTCACTTTTCTGCCTAAAACCCATCCCCACAAACACAGTAAAAGGGCTTCTCCTCAAGTTAAAACCCTGTCACAACCCACCAAACTACCACCAGCTACCTAAAACTCTCCGCTGAAGCCATAGCCTACCCCATACCTATTCTTATAAATAGATCAATACAAGAGTCATACGTCCCAACCATCTGGTGCCATGCATACATCATCCTTCTATACAAAGGTGGTAAAAACGCAGACATAACCAATTTTAGACCCATAGCCATACTTTCCCCTCGCTCAAAAATACTAGAAAAAACTATCCATTTATAAATCATACATTACCTAACTTAGAACAACCTCCTCTTCCATACCCAACATGGTTTTCGCCCTGGCCATAGTACCATGACTACCCTCCTTTCCTTTCTTGAGACCATCAACCTAGCACGCAACAAGAGCAAATATGCATCATTACTGTTTTTAGCTCTATCTAAGGCATTCAACACCATCTCCCATGCCTTATTCCTCTCCCACCTCTCATTCTTACACCTTTCTCACTCCACCTTAACCGGGTTCACCAGCTACCTATCCAACCACCAACAAGCAGTCCAGTGGAAAGAATCTACCTCATCTTTCCTACCTACACCCACTGGTGTTCCTCAAGGCTCAGTACTTGGCCCTCGACTCTTTAATATATTTATCAATGACTTCCACCTCTCCATTCCCGAAGCCTCTGTTATCCAGTATGTAGATGACTCCACCATCTTCTGCTCTGCCTCTTCCCCTTCTGAACTACTCCTAAAAACCCAACTTGCCTTTTCCAAAACAGAGTCCTGGATGCAATCAAATCATCTTTCCCTTAATACCAGCAAAACAAAACTAATGAATTTTACACCCACCAGAAACTCCACTCTTGACAGAATCCATTTCTCCATTATAACCCAGAATACACCCCTCTTGAAATAGTTCCCAGTACAAACTGCTAGGCATCATCATTGATGGAAACCTAAAGTTTGACTTAAACATACGCTCAACTATTAAGAAAACCCATCAAAAAATTGTTCTTCTCTACAGACACAACCATTATCTCAATCCTTCCTCCTGGCAAACACTTGCATCTACCTTCCTCATCCCCTCTCTCATGCATGGCTCTCCCTTATTAACCAATGTCCAACAAGGCCTATGTTCCGAACTCGAATCCTGCTACCATAAATTCTGCAAATTTGCCACCAACATCAGAAATTCATTTCATCATTGGCACTCCCCACACACCCTGAAATTGTTAGAACTCCCCAACTACCTCAGATATCTGCAACTTACCACTGCACACAAGCTGATCTTCAAATCAGCTGACTGCCCCTCCCTATCCAGATCTCTAATACCCTACAAACCCCCCTGGTCCCTAAGATCTGAGAACAAAATCTCCTACAAGTATACAAACCCTCTCATCCCCCTGGCCAACTACTGCTAACCTGCACCATAGCTAAACTATGGAACTCTCTCCCCAATGCACTATGCAACATGTCTAACCACAACAACTTCAAGACCCACCTGGTCTCACACCTGTCCTCCAAATGGGAATGCCCATCTCATGCTCCTACCTAACCACCCCCCCAGCTCATAGATCCTTTACCGTCTCTCAAAGAAAATTGTACATCTCTATATCTTACTGAAAATGGCAAAATTATCTATTAGTATTTCTTACTCTCCAGTATACTATTCTCTCAGAAAAGTAACCTTTTTTATCATTCTTCATTTTTTTCTTTGCAAGGAATGTTACACATGAAAGCCTATGGCACACTATGATTTTTCTAATTCTGTTACATTCTTAATGTTCTCTATTATGTAACGTCTGTTATTTACTACTATTATCATTAATGTAAATTCTTGTGGAGCTTTTCTCCCTGGGCCTCCACTGAAAACAGGTCACCATGACCCAGTAGACTCTCCCAGTCAACAAATGCAAATAAATAAATAAATAAATAAATTAAAAAAAAATACATAAATAAATCATAAATAAATAAACAAAATTATTCCTATACACACCCCTTTATATGTTATGATATAACCTAATCATTCATTAAGTACAGCTAAATAAAACACCTTTTTATGTTAATTTTCTTATAGAAACATATCCAATACCATCAGGTCCTGAAATGATGATTAAATTTACCTCACTCAGAACAGATTTCATATAATCAATATTATGTTTCCATCATCCCTTGAATATCAGTATTATCCAAGTTTTTAACTTTCCATACATACATATATACATACTACATCTTTTTTATTGTACAACTTCTCCATATAATTTTCAATAGCTATTGTGATATCACTCTATTCATAAATTATTTCACCTTTTTCAGTTTTAATGCAATCTATTCTGTTTTCATCTGTACTAACTTTCTTTTCTAAAATGATACCTCTTTACAATTCTCTCACATTAAATTAATTATTTTTGATTATACAACATCCACTTTATTTTTTTAATATTTTCTTTAAATATTTATATTTCCATTTCCACCCTTATTTTTTTATTTATTTTCAATCATATATAGTATGACTGGACAGTGCTGTTTTACTTTTATTTTTCATATTTCCAAAACATTTTCCAAAACTTTAAATACTTATATTTTTCAAGGCAACTTCTTATGACTTTCCTGTAACTTTTCTATGTCTTAAAAAGAGTAAAGCCTAATAACCTTAAATCTTCTGTCTACACATCCATGAGTCTTTTTATATAGTTAACTAAACAGACAATACAGTAGAGTTTTGTTTTATGTGCACAAATAAACTGATCTTAGTCCATACAAAAATACAAACCCAGCACCATAAGCAGAAGAAACAGGAATGCTTAATTCTTTTGATATACATATTAGTGCATCACAGTTCACTAGCAAAAAAAGGTTTAATTGTATATGCATTTATATCAGTAGTCTTAAAAAATAAATTCTTAAATTGATTTACATTCTCAACTTCCTGGTGCCAAAATTGACATCATTGGTTAATACATTCAGTAAACATTTTCTTATTTAAATATTTCAAATATATTTACTAAACTTTTAATACTTAAATTATATATTTAATGTTCCTTTCATCAAAACCACAGAAACTATGATCATTCAAATAAAAAACTATAGCAATGAAATATAGCTTTAAATACAAAATATAATACAATAATGACACTGAGTGAAGAAACAAATTAGCACACATATAGGTTAATAAAATTCATTTAGCCCTGGTTTGTACATTACACCTAATTGTGCAATCTATTTTTTATTTGTTTTTATTTACTAGCATATCAAAGGGAAAGATGCTTGTGTATAGTTTAAAATATGCTTAAACAGAACATTGTTCTATTTCTTGTAACTTACATCACACAAATGTTCTGAAATTATATGTTTAAACATGTGTGAGGTCTTTCCTCTATAAAAGGCTGCACATGAACATATTTTCAGATAAGTCACACCTGCACTCTTGTAAGTAACAATGGAAACATCTGATAAATCTTTCAATTATTGGCTGTTGTTAACTTTTTAATGTCATATTTTTAAAAGAAAAGCCAAAACACTGAATATATCCTCTAAAATCCATTCTATCTAAACTAATGGTTTTACATTGCTTAACATGTGTGTTTTTATAATCACGCATATAAATTGTAATTGTTTGCCTTTGATTTTATATTTATCAGGAAGAATTTCTAGATGTTTCTCTGCCTTAAGTATAGTCCAATGTTTACATATTATGTCTCATACATAATTTGCACTTCTACAAAAGATAGAAATGAATGAAATTTTATAAGAATTATCAGAATTTGTTTACTTTATAAACAATTAATTTATAATTACATTATCTGCAAAATCTTTTGCCAGCTCGATACATTCATTATTGTACCCCTATGCAAAAATCTATCACATAGCTTCTTACAAATTTTCTTATATTCATTACTATCAAAACATTTTAGTTAACCATAAGAACCTGTGATCTCAATATATTATAAATCAAATGTCTTGGACAATGTCTGCTTGTAACATGAATTTTTTGATAAATGGTTTTCCAAATAACTTACTTTAAATAATATTATCTTTGGAAAAATTCCAAATATAGAAACATATTTTCTTCAAGCTGATATTCAATCACAGATTCTCTTCCCCATGTATACATTTATATATATTGCCCTTCCTTGACTTAAACATATCTTTTAGCTATGCCTGCTTTGACATAACACTAATCTAGATGTTTTTAGTGTCTTCTATTTTCTTCTGCAAACATTCTGAAGATAAACCATAATCTCAGTTTTTAACTGCCCTCATTTACATGCATACTGGGTTTTTTTATAACTGTAACTGCCCAATTTTTATTAGTCTGCATGCCTTCATATTTTACCTATTTTCCTCTTCATTTTCTTAGATTACAATTACAATCTCCAACTATTATAATAGTCATTTTAATTAAGACATTTTTTTTAGCTCATCAATTAGTTCCTCTCTTTTGACAATATTTGTAGATGCATAAGCTACATCTGCCCTTCATACATGTTCCCCATCATTAATGTCACATGTTATACATCCTTCTGTTTTCTTTTTAAATAAAACTTCTATTCCAAACCATAAATAATTACTAAAACATTACATTACCTTCCTTTTCCATATAGCTTCTTTCTGTTGTTGCTTTTCTTTAGCTCAGAATTTAATATCCTGTAAACATATAGGTCCAGATTTATGAATGCCTATGCTAAGTGTACATGATCTATATTCAGGAACATCTCTACCATATTTTTGTGCTGTCTATTCACTCAGAAAGATTAGACTAAGTGTAGACATAGTCTACACATTGTGGTAACCTTTATGAATCCCCCTGATATTTAAGGTAACAAGAAAATCAACAGGAAAATTAAATTAGGAGGAAGAAGGTAAGAGTTATACTTATATTGTCTATTCACTCAGAACGGTGTACAGTTAGTGTGGACAGCATGAATCCTGCCCATAATATCCATTTTCTTTTTTGTTTTGTTTTTGAAACCACATAATTATTGATAATCTTAACACAGGTATACAAAAACATACCAACCTCATATCCATACCAGAATCTGTAAAACATGATAAGGCTCATTACTAGCTTGACTGTGACCAGGTAAATGGAATGGGGTTGGAGGGTTGTAAAAAAGGTAATAATGAATAACACTGAAAAAGAACAAGAAATGGGACTGAATAATTAGGGAGGAGAAGAAGAATATTTTGAATCAACTGAGACTTTGTATGATGTTGAAGTATATTTTGTATGAAAATTTAAGTCAGAATGGGGAAGGTGATAATAATAATAATAACAATAATAATAATAATAATAATAATAATAATAATGATAATAATAATGATAATAATAATAAGGGAAGTGACACTAGTGGTAATAGATTGAGAAAAAAGATAAAGTGATCAGAAAAAATTGCAAAAAGGGAAAGGTTAATTTAAGTGTCCTATTTTTAGTTAGTAGGCTTATTAATGATTAATCCTAAAGGATTAATCTACAATGTATGTACTGTACCTGTGTACTATGTATGTATTCTACCTATGTTCCAAATTTCAGCTGTACACCACAAATCTATCAATTACCTTTATTTTTAAAATTAATATTTTTTTGTTTGTTCTCTCCACTGTAACTGTTTATGTGCCACATACCACTGTAAAAACATGTCTCCTGTAATTTGTGTGTATACTGATCATGTCTAAGTAACTAAATGTGTCTGTAATTTTTCTTTGTGGAGCTTTTCTCCCCGGGCCTCTGCTGAAAAAGGGCCTTTTCGGCTCAGACACCCCCGGTTAACAAATGTAAAATAAAAAAAATAAATAAAGAAGACTTATTTATTTATTGATAGTTTTATTTATTTATTTATTTACATTTGTTAACCGGGTTTGTCCATCTGGGCTTGTGGCCCATTTTCAGTGGAGACCCGAGGAGAAAAGCTTCAGTAGTACATTTTAAACAAGTACAATTTTACACAATATTGATATAATAGCAGTTATAGCAAAAAGATTCACATATGTTGAGTTACATGCATAAACTTAAAGTTGCATTAAAAAGAAGCTAAGTAACAATTTTACATTGATATAGTTCAACAGGTCAGCAATAAAAAAATTTTGTTTGTATAAAATTATGCAAATGCATAGTAGACACATTGGAGAGAGAGGTGTAATGAGGTACTAAGTATGGTCCTTTTGAGGGCACATAAAGGGAAGGAAGACTAGGTAGGGTCATGGCAAGGGCAGGTTCTGGAATTGAGAAAATAAGCTTTTAGTTAATTTTTAAAGTGTGAGGTGTGGGAGATTGAACGTAAGTCAAGGTGAAGTTTGTTCCAAGCATGGGCAAGGGAGTGTTTGTAGAGTAGTTTACCTACTGACCTTTTTGGGTGGTAGATATCAAGTAATTGTTGGTTAGAAGTATGGAGGGTCCAGGATGAGATGTAGATGGAGACTAAGGAAGATAGAGATGGACAGGAGGAGGGTTTATAAAGAATAGAGTGTAGCATATGAAATTGATAAAATAGCTTATAGATTATATAGATTATAGATTATATAGATTAGTTGTTTACTAGGAAAGTCTGACTGGGCCAGTTGTACCTACTTTCAGCAGAGGTCCATGCAAAAAAGCACCAGTTGCAAACAATTTAAAGTCATATTAACACAAACCAAAGTCTTAGTAGTATATACCAGCATATGAAAACAAGAAGCAAAAGTGTCACATTGCATTCAGATTGTAGCAATCATATTAGTGTTATACAGAATGTAAAAGCAAATAGTTTTAATATACATTAGTTGGTATAGTAGAGTAAATTAATATGGATACGTTGAATTAAACATTATGAGCAGAGACAGCCATTTATTACACAAGGAAAGAAAAGAAAATAATATGCAGTATACTGAGACAGTAGGAAACAGAGGGGATTTAGTAGGCTAAAAGGGGGAGAAAAAGGTCAGGTGTAAAAGAAAGTTAGGGGGAGAAGCACATATCAAAGGGTGGTAATAATATAAAGGGGAGAAATGTGACATGGGTTGCTAAATGAACAAATGGATAAATAAATAAATAGTTTATTCAAAATAGTCTTCTTAACCTCCATCATTACTCAGTCCCCTTCGTGTTCTTTTTCAGTGTCATCCATTATCTCTATAACCTCCTCACTCCATTTCATTTAACTGGTCATAGTCAAAGCAGTAATGATCATTACTGCCACAATGTCTATATTACATTCACAGACTCTAGTGGCATGCCTCATCTCATCACATTGCCCACACTTTCTTTTAGGACGTGCATGCAATAATAAGGCATTTTTGGCTTTCCTCACATACCTAAGTATTCATGTCTTACCATTAATCATTACCATACTAGCTAAATCATAATAATACAGACATGCAAAATATACCAACCTCAGTTCCATAATTTTCTTTCCTCATTACTTTTTACATCAAATACTTGTTTGTATTTTTCAGTTAAAAATAGTATTACATACATACATACATACATACATACAAATGTTTCAAGCACGGCCATTAATGCCCTTCTAGTTTGCCAATATACCAAAATACTTGTTCCCATAATAAATGTCCAGGCTGTTCTTAAAAATATCTAAACTAGTACTTGCTTTAATGTAATTTGGTAGTCTGTTCCAAGCATCAGCTACTCTGTCAGAGAAACAATTAGTACACTTCTCATTCCTATAGAATTTTCTACATAGGTTATCTGATGATTCTCTAGTACTTTTTGATAACCTCAGACATTCCCAGAGGTAGTTGTTGCTAAATGCCCTATATACCTGAATAAGATCTCCTCTTAAATATCTGTAAGAGACACTGTACAAGTTCAGATATTTTAGTCTTTCATAATACCACAGACAAACGAGTGCAAAACAAAAACTGAATGAAATATGTAAGGAGAAAATACCACTCTGGACACAGAAATAAAACACTCATGATAGAAATAGTGTCATTCAATCCAGGTGAAACTGAAGCATTCAACTTAAGTTGCCATAAAAGTTCTTTCTCCTCAAGTTGAAACTGAAGTCTTTATGTAGATAACATTTATTATTGCACTTTTGTAGTCAATTATTTAAATATTCTAACTTCTATATATATTTTATGCATATATTTGTAGTGCTTAGGATTTTATTTAAAGTTTTGTTCAATGGGTCTATTGTGAAGTTGGATATCTTATTTTGAGGCATGTCTTTTATTTTGACGTTTAATGTGACTTTTATTGTGACTTTTTTCTTTGAATGGGAAATGATGTCACTTCTTGAATGCTTATTTAAATGGTTTATTTCCTGTATACTTTTGTCTGAAGAAGTTTATATATTTTATAAACAAAAGCGCTAACTTTATATTTATTTCTGTGTCCAGAGTGGTATTTTTTCCTTACATATTTCATTCAGTCTTTCATAATAACTTGGATTTTTCACATCCATGAATGCCCTTGGTATATTTATGCTGTACTCTTTCCAGTTTATTCATGCTTGTTTTCCTATAGGGCTTCCATATTGTTATTCCATACTCAAGTTTGGGTCTAATGCAACTAACAAATAATGACTTCATTACGTTTTATTTCTTAGGCTTTATAAATCTTTTTATACAACCTATAGTTCTATAGCTATCATTAGCCAATTGGTTGATATGATTAGAAAAAGTCATAGCTAAATCTACCCATATACCCAGGTCCTTAAATGAGTCTACAGTTTCAATCACTGTGTGCTGTATTAAATATTCACCTTTCATTTTATGTCTCCCAATTCTCATATGCTTAGTTTTTGATGTATTTATCAACATATTATTCTCCTGTGCCCAAATGGTCAAGTTAGTCAAATTATTTTGCATACATGCCTTATCTGTAACACTTGTAATCAGTTTACCCAATTTCAGGTCATCAGCATATAGACTGTAAAACACCTCAGATGAAAAAGTAAGGTCTGAAAGATACAATCTAAACAAGTACTGGCCTAGGACAGAGCCTTGTGGGACACCTTGACTGTAACCAAAGATTTCATCTGTCTAGTTGGTGTGTGATACTTGCCATGCCCTATTTGTAAGCCATGCAGCTATCCATCTTATCAACAGTACAGCAAAACCTAGTTGTACTAATTTATTGTTCAGTGTTTTGTGTATGACTCGGTCAAATGCCAAAGTTAAATCTATATTAATCACATCACAGCACACTTTTTCATTCATAGCTGTTATTATATTGTTACAGAACATCATGTTAAAGGTGGTACTAGATCTATTTTCAACATATGCATGCTGATATATGGTTTCAAGTCAAAACCTATCCAGTTCTGACAATAACTTATCCAGTATGACCTTCTCCATTATTTTTCCACAACATGAAAGTAGACTCCTATATGATTCTGGATTTGTCCTACTCCTCTTTCCCTTAAAGACAGCTTTAATAAGTGCATGTCTCCAATCTCGAGGAATCTCCCCATATTTATATGACCTAGTGAATAATAGAAGTAATGGTAGTGTAAGGTCTTAATAATTCATTTTCATTTTCAGCAATTTCAGATGTTTGAAACTGAAAAAACATTTTTTATAACATTATTAAATTTTACTGTACTACATAACGTATTCCATGGGTGACAGAAGGATTTTGCACCAAACAATAACATATCCTTTTCAGCTAAAATAAAAGTTTCAAGTATAGCTTCACAGAAATGTCTATGATCCAATGTGAATAAATGCTTGCACATCCTCAACACAAAAGTCAAACAGAACAATTTTGTTGGCCCAAAACGCCTGTCTATAGGAAGTCCTTCTTTCAATTCTCTTCTAATAAATTATTGCCATTACATAGAAGGATTATGTTAAATATTTTCTCTCTCCTTGCCTGTGACTGTAACACCTGCATGCATACTAAAAAAAGTTTGATTTGTAGTAACATCTACCTTTGTTTTTTTCAAAAGTGTCACAATTTCTGCTTGAAATATCATGAGTATAAAATCCATCTCTATTAAGTGATGTGAAGTCTCACATTTCAGCTCTCCATCCTGTTCAGGAAAGCACTTAACAACTACTTCTGACCATGCCAAAGTGACCTACTCACCGGGTTCTTCCTCCATAATAGTTTTCTGCAGCACATCGTTCAAAGGTCATCCCAACTTAAATTCAGTGACAGCATGCTGGCATAATCCATCTTCTACAACATTTATATCCAGGAAGCTTCTTCTTCATGGAAATCTTGAACAGCAGCTTACACTGAAAATTTCAATGCCAGTGTTCTCCTTCTCCTCTTCCAAGGCTCCCAATTTGTGACATAGCCCTCCAGCCACAGATATATATATATATATATATATATATATATATATATATATATATATATGTATAGATACACACACACACACACACACACACACACACACACACACACACACACACAAACCATTATTTGCATGCTGTTTACAAATTATTCTACATTATTTACATATTTTGCAACTTCATATCCATCTTATTTACATCAATTTTATAATGTATTTTAAATAATGCAACACAGTTTTTGAATATACTTCTTCAATTCCCATCTCCTAAATTTTCATCCATTCTCCTCAATGAGAACCATTTTCTTAATTCCCCAAATACAACTTGGTCTGTTCTGTTTAATTGTAAAATAGCCCTTTACAGTTTCTTTTCCAGAGTACCCAGATTTTAAGAAATATGTTATTGCATTTATCAAATTTCTCCTGCCTTCTATTTTCATATTTACCATACATTATAATGTCCACATTCAGTCCTTAAAACCTTCAAAACTATATACATTTCTAAACATTTCCCCAAAAGACTTATTCATTTTACATTAAAAAAACATTGTTTTGCAGTTTCCTCTAGAATGCAGTCCTAACACATTCTTTTTCCTAATGCTTTAAATTCCACATTTACCTTAACAGGTGATTTGTTTAAAAAACTTTTCCACAAAAAGTCCCAGCTTCATGAAAATGTTCAGACCTTTTCCTCATTTACTTTATTGCAATTCTAACATCATCTAATAAATCATGCTAAGTAACACCAGAAAAAGAAAACTTGCATATTTTTTATACTACTCCTTTTCTCAATACATTCATCAGTTTTTAAATTTCCATAAATTTGCCATATTTACAAATTAATTTAATTTCATAATTTTTCTCATCCCTTCTTTTTCATTTGACTTGTTTCCATATCTATTCATACCTCTCATATAACAATTTTTCCACCATTTTATTCTCCCTGTTTTTCACATTATTAATAACCCAAAACAGATGCATTGATACTAAAAACAGATTTTTGAGATCAAACACCTTCTTCTTTTTAGTCTATATTCTTGTTCTTTTATTCCTTGCATTCCTTTTCCATTTTTTCCTGAAAATATGTGAACTCCCTATCATAAGAAAGTTTCCCTGAAAAGTGTATACGCGTATATATGGGTCTACCTGATTTAACCGAAAGCTTTAAATGCTGACAATGAGAATACTGACACTGGAAGATCGACAATAGAGAAGACCAAAAGTTGAAAATCCCGACGGTGAGAACATCGACATGTTAAGGTAAGTGTGTGGTAGGGACGGACGTTAGGGTTAGGGTGTGGGTAAGGTAAGTGTGTGACAGTGACAGATGTTAGGGTTAGGGTGCAGGTCAGGTAAGTGCGTGATAGTGACGGACTTTATGTTTAGGGGCGGGTTAAGTGAATTAGGGTTAGGGTGCGAGTAAGGTAAGTGTGCGATAGTGACAGACTTTAGGGTTAGGGGAGGATTAAGTGAGTTAGGGTTAGGGTGCGGGTAAGGTAAGTATGCGATAGTGAGAGACTTAAGGATTAGAGGTGGATTAAGTGAGTTAGGGTTAGGGTGCAGGTAAGGTAAGTGTGCGATAGTGACAGACCATAGGGTTAGGGTTTGGGTTAAGGATAGTGCATAGATAGTTGTGTATGTAAGCTTTAGTGTAGGTTTGTAAGGTGTTTGGTGTGCTTGTGTTGTGTGTGTGTTTTTCGGAAAAGGTATTTGTTTTGTTGATTGCCGGGATTGTGGTTTGTCGGGCATGTGAAGTTTCATGTTTTTAAACTTTTGGTTTTGTGGTGTCGGTCATTTCATTGCCGGTGTTTTGGCATGTCGGCGTTATCAGTTAGACCCGTATTATATATATATATATATATATATATATATATATATATATATATATATATATATATATATATATATATATATATATATATATATATATATATATATATATATATATATATATATATATATATATATATATATATATACATATATATATATATATATATATATATATATATATCAATCAATGGATCTATGTTGTTTTATCAAAGTTTCAAAACTTCAAAGCCCATCTGGCCGAGATCATATGATCGAAGTTTTGAAACTTCAAAAACACAGCAAAAACACAAGGAAAAACAAAAAAACTTTACCTTTATGTTTTTTGCAGGGAGGCAAGCTGCACCCACCACACCCCCTGCTACTTAAATATATCAACTCCGATATCGCACTACAGTGAGGAAAATGGTAAATATCCCATTCCGTGCTGTACAGCGATCTCAATTCAAAGTGTTCAAAGTTTCAAAACTTCGATCATATGGTTTAAACAAAGTAGACCCATATGCATATATAGATATATATATATATATATATATATATATATATATATATATATATATATATATATATATATATATATATACACATATATAATGATAATTTAAAACTTTTCCACCATGCAAATAATATTTTGTTTTACTAATTCAGGTTTTACCATCATTCCATCAATGATTCTGTACTTTTTTCATATCTTACAAACTTAACCTCTGTTTTATATATATATATATATATATATACACATTAATTTCTTTCATATTATAATACATTCTGTTCATAAATACATTTCACCAAAGCCCTTGCTGTTTCCTTTATTCAGTCTTAAAATCTGCCTTTCTAAATAACTTTTCAATTCTTATAACACTTTCATTCATCCAGCCTCTAATTTTGGGTCTATATTGGATAGACGTTCACTGCAAAATAGTGAAACCACAGAACACCAAATGACCGGAACAGCAATTTTTTTCCCAGGGGAAACAAAATCTCTGTGCCATTCTCGGGACTTTGTCATTTCCTCAACTGTGGTGCAATCTCGGGGTTAGTATATTTAAGTAAGGAGTCATGGGGGCACAGCTTCCCACATTGGGGGTGTGGGGGCAAAGCCCCAAGTTTATTTTGTGTGTGGATTTGGGGGTTTTTTTGTTTTGTTAGAGAAACAATTTCTTTCCCTGGGAAAAAAATTGCTGTTCTGGATATTCGCTATTCGGTGGTTTTGTTATTTTGCAGTCAATTTAAGAGTGTTCACTCTTTTTGAAACTTTGACTATGTAATATAGACCCTCTATTTTTTTGCTGCAATAATCAAATCCTCTGCATAAGACAGATATCTGGTATCCCAAGTTCATTTCCTATCTTCAAACATACTTCATCCATTTCTGACATAAAAGTTTGAATATGTGCATGCATTACTAAAACAAAAGTTCACATAATTAAGGAACACCCCTGCTTAGTTCCATTTCTAAATATGACCTCTTTTCCCATAGATCCACTTACCTTTAATTTAACCCACAAATTTTCATAACAGTTTTTATAACTTCCACTATTATGTACTTATCCATATGCTTCCAAAATTTCTCACATCACCTCATGACTTACCTTATTAGATGCGTTTTCTACATCATATGCAACCAATCTAACCCCATTTCCTTTTTTCTCTCCCTTTTACACCAAACACACCATTTCAGTTACTTCATTCAGTATATTTTGCATCTTTTTTGTATTATTCTCATAAATATTTTTAACCAGTATTCCCTAAAATTTTTGGTCTCCAGTTTCTTATTTCCTCCCTTTCTTGATTTCCCATACAAATGTTATCACCTGCAGTACATATTTCTTCCTACATTATCACTTTATCTAACCATTCATATAACACATTACAAAAACATGTCTTTTTCTATCTTCATTTACATGTAAACTTAGTCCATCTAATCCTGGTAATGACTCTTTTCTCCCTTCTTTTGTTACTTCTTGCATTTCTTTCATAGTAATCTCTATTGCCAGTTCTGCTTTAGTACCTTCAGATATTTTAACAAACCACTCTTGTTTCTAACTTTTTTTCATTTTGATACATTTTATATACAATTTTCCACTATTGCTATTATTTATTTTAATTTATATCTTACAGCACCTGCTTCATCATGTGATGCATCCATTCTTCCCAATTCTTTGTCACTTGTTTTCCTAAATAAGGTGGCATCTACTCTTTCTACATTGTAAGAAAAATGTGCCTAATTAACGGATTTTTGTTTCTGTTTTTGTCATACAGCTTTCATTCTATCTCTTCTATTCCATTTATTTTTTCTCAAGTTCTAGTTGAAGCTGTTCTATTATTTCCTTATATTAGTTTTCTTCTTTATTTTTTTTCTACAATTAAAAAAATAAATCTTATACTTTTCTTTGAATACTACCCAGTATACAGACCAATTTTCATAAAAAATCCCTAATTGTCATACGTTCTTCCCATAATTTCTTAGTCTCCAGCTTCATTTGGTTTGTCTTACTAACTTTACCAGTTAACCTTCTTATTCCATGTCTTTATTTTACATAATTATTCTCATCTATTCTTGCCCATACAGCACTGTGATCAGAAAACTAATTTCAGCACATCCTCCCATTTCTACCAGTCATTCAGAACATATTGCATAATCTATTTCTGTTTTAAATATCCCTGCTTGATAACTCCATCCACATTTTATAACTTCCTTCAGTACTTTCACATCTTGTGTTACTTTTTTCTTCTCCTTCCTTAAATTACAGTTAAAGCCTCCTATCATAATAATAATAAACATATTACTAGAATGTATTTTAAGATTTCAAACATATTTTTCCTGCTTGTCATATTTGTGTATAGATAAATTGCAAATAGTCTTACACATAATTTTCCTTTTCTTTTATCACACATCACCATCCTACCTGGTATTGACTTTGCAAAATCTAATATTTTAATTTCTTTATTCTTATTAAAATCCCTGTACCTATACTTTCCTCATTTCTTAAAGAGTATATAATCTTGTTACACCACAAGGCTGCAGTTCTATTCGTTTTCTCATGTTCCACTTTAATTAACAGACAAAACTCCAAAAGACCTTTGATGACCTTTATTGATTCAAACATGTAAAACAAATGCATCATAACTTTATTAATCATAACTTCATTTCTTTGCATATAATCTAAACATCACTTAACCATCCATCAGGGCAGTGTAGCACCATTCACCCTTTCTGAATAAGCAGCGTCCTTCATATGCTTACTTATTCTTACACTTCAGCAGCATCCAACCACTCACCTTCATCCCAAAACCTCATTTCCATCCAAACCACCAGTTGAAAGCAGGATTCAACCATCATTTCATCACTTCAGGCTTCCTTACTCCAAAAATGTACACCAGAGGGGGAACAGATGAGGGACAAGCCTGCCCCTCTTCTCCACCCATCAGTCTGACTCAGGCTGTTCCCCATCACTAACACCAACCTTTAACCAACTCCTCCAAAAATAATCCCAAATTCAAATTAAACAAATCAATACCAAAATCATTAATGTACAACCCATCATCCCTGAATCACATAGGGTCCCTGTCAGGAAACTCTTTATGCTGTATGATTTGCACTCCCATCGCCCCCAACTGCCTTGTAAACTTAAAATTTACAAACTTCCACTCCCATTCCACTGCCAAGAACTTCTTTGCATCCTCCAAGACAAACAAGGCATAATCTCTGAGCACACTAAGCACACACACTTGGGTATAACTTCCTTAAAGCAAGCAGATCCTCCCTTATCTGATAAACCAACTGGTGCTTTGGTGTCAAACCCAGGTGCACCAACAAGACTCAAGGAAGTCCCACCTGAGCTTGTATCACTGTAAATACTTGCAACAGCCGGTCCTCCTGAGCCCTATAATGCCATGACATGTGACTCTCCAACTGAACCGGAGTAAACCAAACTCAGAACCAATACTCCTAACAGAAACCCTCCTTGCTGCCCAGTAAAAGTATGAATGACCTATGATGAGAATCCTTTTGCCTAAACAAAAGACAAAAAAAATGTAATTAATATTAGAATTACAAATAACATCCCTTATCTAATATATGTCAAAAAGGCATTAGAATACCATTGCCCCACCTCCTTAATGACCTTAATCGAGCCAAATCTGATGCCCTACCCATCCTAAAAGAATGAGAAGAAAATCTCTCTCCATCAAAACCCATACTAAAGAAAGCCCTTCCCATCACCAAAATCAACTGTCCCACTGTTATCACCTTACCCCCCTTTGACTGGAAAAACAAATCCTGTGACCTCCCCTTATGAGACACTAATAATTTATTTGCCCACACCTCAGGACACATCTGCTCCAACCTGTCCTTCACTAGAACTATTTGTGTGCCCTTGCCAACTTGGTCAGTGCTAGATGTCCTTAATCTAATGTGAACTGCTCTAGGCAGTAACATAACTTCATTCCAAACCAATGACCTCAACAACTCCAACACCCTAAAGGCCCCAAAGTACATCCATACACTCAACATCTCCCACACAACATAATCCACTGATTCTCCCTAGCTAAACCCTGCAGCAAGACCTTTAAAACCTGCCTTGTCACCGGCCAGTGCTTATCCCTGTTCAGACCTTTCTCAGTATCCCATCCTTTCAACACTTGCCCCACTATCCAGGATTAGTTAAATCCCAAAATCTCACCACCCAAGCAAACACACTAATTGCTGCCAAGTCCACCTAACCAATATTACAGCTTTACTCTGTGTCCTAGCCTAAGGTAAATATCGCAACAACTCTTCCGACCAAACACCTTCCTCCTCCAGTAACTGTACAATAAATCTGTTAAAATCATACAATGCCCTACTGTAAGCCTTCCCGGTGGATACCACCCAGGATTGTTGCATCAACCTCCTGATCACTGTAACCCAATTCGCCACACCTCATCTGGCACTGCCACCAGGTCCTCTGCTGGCATCAGGGAAAACTCCAAGAACCTGGAAAACTGAAAGTGAGACAAACTGTCAGCAATCCCATTCCTAACACCCGCTACATACATACCTGTGAAGAAAAAAATTAATCAACAAACTCTGCAAAACTAACTTACGTGATACCAACAATAAATGCTCAGACTTAGCCATCTTAACCTGTAAAACTTGCACCACTGCAACAATGTCAGAATTAAAAACTACCCTGCTACCCTGCAACTGTTCCTACCACACTTCTAATGTCACCCAAATCAGCATCAACTCCAAGAAAGTAACATCCAGCTTCCAGTCATCCTGCCACTCAGGTGGCCAAGGCAGTGCAAACCACTCACCTCCAAAAAATGCCCCCATACCAATGCACCCTGCTGCATCAGTGAACAGCTGTAAATCCCATTGCCATACCCAATCCAATTGCCAAAAGGTGACACCATTAAATTGTTCTAAGAACTGCAACCACAAAGTTAAATCTTCATGAGTCAATTTGCTAACTCTCGCCCAATGATGCTTACTTTTATCCACCTTCAAGAAAAAGGCTACAGACCTACAAAAAGTGCATCCTGGATGAACAGCCTGACAGGCAAAATTCAAGATTCCTAAGAGTTCCGTAACATCCTTCATCCACACCTCGTCCCTAGCCTTCATCCAGTCTATCTTCTCTTTTAGTCTAGTTACTTTCTCCCCAGGCAAGCAAAACAATCAATAGATGTCCCATGACAAATTTGTTCCAAACATCATTTCTCTTTTTTTAACAGAGCTTGTATCTAATGAATCTATAATTTCTGCTTTCATTTTTTCTATACCATTTAATTGCTATTAGCTCCTGATATTATTTTGTTCTTGCTCTTCTTTGACAAAATATCCCTACTCACCTTCCTCAGTTCCCAGTATTAAATATGTGTTCTATCCCCAAATAACCACACCCTTTTCCAAATATTTAATTCTAACTCTTCTGAATTTATATGTCCTTTCTCTATATTTTCTTCCAAAAACTATCTGACTCATCTTTTTTTGCTATTATTTTCAGCATTTTAAGTGATTCCTTTATCCTGTAACTTAGGACAATTCAACCAAAAATACCCTAGTGCAGGGGTGGGCAAACTTTTTGATTCGTGGGCCACATTGAGTTCTAACATTTGACAAAGGGGCCGGAACAGGAGCAGATAGATGGCATGCTTTGAAAACATCACCTCATGGGGGAAAAATACACATCTTGGGATATGGAGAAAACATGTGCTTTAATTTCCAATGAAAATGAAGAAAAGCATTACAATAAAATCTCTGACTTCGAAATGAGTCTTTAAACACTGAAAATCAAATAAATTACCATTTTATTTTAAAGCACTGAAAGCTCTGTTATCCTTCAGGATATCACCATCACTCTCCTCCTGACTGTCTTTTTTTTCAAAAATGGTAGGAGATGCAGATGTACTTGTCCTGTTCCTTTTATTCAATTTGTTTCCCCGGTGCCAAAAGTCAACAACGACCAGTGCAAGGATGAAACAGTTGCAGCAAGTCAGTCTGTGAAGCGTTATATTTGATCTGCTTTAAAAACCGCCACAGTTTCTTGGCATATCAGGCAAACAGCAGATGATCGGTGTTCAGTGAAAAAATATTTAGTTGTCCACTCCTTACTGAACACTCGACATTCTCTGTCCACTTTCTTTTTCTTGGGTCCGCTCATCTTCATAGAGGGGCGGTGGGTCAAAGGGTAAAGTGCAAACGTGGAGTAATAGGCCTACGCTTCACCTCAACAAAGCCAATATATCTAGAGTGCGCCATCTAGTGAGGAAACATCAGAATTGCAGGGGAAATAAAACATTAACAAGGTTAATTTATTAATTTTTTTCAAGTTTGGCGGGCCGAATCAAAACGTTTAACGGGCCGCATGTGGCCCCCGGGCCGTAGATTGCCCATGCCTGCCCTAGTGCATACATTTACACTGTGATTAAACAATTTTTAGTTGTATATTGTCTCTCTTTCTCCACATTGCCTGCATCTACTTTTTCACAGTCTCGCAGTCCTACAAAAAAAAAAAAAAAAAAAAGGCCTTTGGCTGACCCCGGTATCTCAGTCCCTCTCTTTAGTTCACATTTTTACATTTAAACATGCTGCATCCTTGCTTCTGTCACATTTGATGTTACTAACACTTCCTACCTGTGTCCACACATTTGTTTCATCAAATAAATTTTTAATATCATGCATCCTTCATCTTGGTTTTCTTACAGACAAGTCAGCAGCAGCCCTCCAGTGTCAACTAGTGATTGTGATGTAAAATAGAAAAACAAAAGAGTAGTGTCCTTTATTAAAAAAAATCTACAATATTTACACTATTTTCATATTATACATTATTTACAGTTATTTACATCCTTTACATTCATTTTCCTTCATTTGCATAACTTTATATATACAATTTAATCTCTTTATTTCCATTTGTTTTCTGAACTTCACCCTTTTATCTCCACAACCAAAATCATATTTTTTCAGTATGTCTGCTAATATTCATTTCCTGTTAAATTTTAATTCATTCAATTTTTTGTTATGTATAGGCCTGATTATATAAAACATCTTCCTAGCGATTTTCTTTACATCTTCCCCTATTTTATTACCATAATAACCATATTCCAGCATATCCCTACTTATATTTTTCATTTGCTTAATAACTACTATGCTATTATTTTCACCTAATTTTTCTCATAACTTTTTGACCCTATTTTATCTTACAAAAACATGTGCATATTCTTTCTTTACTTATTTATATGGCGTATTCAGTTTTACTGGCCATTCCTTTATTGCTAATCTCCATAGAAAATTTATATATTCTACATATCTCTTACCCCACTTTAGTCTTGTTTGTGTGGCTTTTATTTTTGTCCCTCCAACTTTTTCCATGGATAAGCACAGTAGCACTTATTCATTATGTTTAAATACCATTGTTTCCTATTCATAGGTTCATAGGTAGATACTAGGCTATCTGCCCTAGGGCATTTATAAGCCTAGCCAGAGTGTATTTGGCTTCCGCCTCCCTATTAGATTAGCCTACTGTGCCTCTGTAAAGTAGGTCACAGAAGGTACCCTTTTAAGATTAGTTTACTGTGCCTCTGTCTAGCAGGGACACAGAAGAGATCCCAGGGGTGAATTTGCGATTTCCCATCCACGCGTCCAGATTTCGTTTGAATAGGGTCAGCGAGGGGCTATGTCTAACATGAATTGGGATTCTATTCCAGAATGAGGGGAGCCTCTGGGAAATGAATCTGTCCCTCCAGCATGTCCTATTTATTTTTGTGCTGAGGTTTAGGTCCCTGGAGCGTGTAGCTCTAAGGGACTTGGATTTTTTGAGGTGGAGCATGTCCATTAATTCTGGGTTTGACATGGCTTTGTACGTCAGGCATAAATCGCCTCTGAGTAGGCGGTAAGCAATTGAGTAGAGCTGGAGTTTCTTTAGTCGAGCTGCATAGGACATCTGTTTGAAGCCCATGATCCTCTTGGTGAGGTACTTTTGGGGTCTCTCCAGTTGCTGCAGGTGTTGGGTAAGGTAATTCCCAAAACAGGCATTGTATTCAATTATGGGCCTGATGAGTGACGAGTAGAAGGGCACAATGACCTCTCTTGATCTAGATGCGAACCCTTTCGTGATAGGGTGGGCTATATAGAAGGTCTTTCTAACCACTTTGGCAACGTGATTATCAAAGGAGAGATTACTATCTACATTGGTCCCAAATCTCTAATTACTTCTTCCGTACTTAATGGATTACCACCTATGTGTTAATTTGTGGGCACCTTGTTTTTCCCAAAGGGGATGACTATGCACTTTTTAGCACTTAGCTTGAGGCCGTGGCTCTGGCACCAAGCATCCGTCTCTGTGGGACCCTTTTGGAGGATGCTTGTGTCAGCTGGAGATTCGATTATGGCCCCCAGTTTGCAGTCATCTGCGAACTTTGTCAGCCATAATCCCCCCGTGTTAGCCTGAACCTCAGAGAAGTACATACCGAACAAGAGAGGTCCCAGAACTGAGCCCTGTGGGACGCCACTTGTAACTGATTTGGATTCGGACATGGCACTTCATCTTGTGATATAGGGGTTGATATTTAAGCTGTTAAGCTTATTTATGACGCCCGAGTGGGGTATTGTGTCGAAGGCTTTTGCGAGATCCAGGTAGGCTGTGTGGACTACCTTGCCCTCATCTATGGCTATGGTAACTGTTTCAAAGAAATCAACTAGGTTTAAGAGGCAAGATCTGCCTTTAACAAAGCCGAATTGGGTAGGGTCCAGTGTCTGGAGGCTCCCAATGTCTTTGTTTATGAGTTCCATGATAATACGCCCCATAGCTTTACAGACCAGACTAGTCAGGCTTATGGGGCGATAGTTTCCGGGGTCTGTTGTGGCACCACCTTTGTGGAGTGGGACCACTGTAGCTGTACGCCATTCTTTGGGTACATATCTTGTAGTAAGGCTAAGTTTGAACAGTGACAATGTGAGGGTTCAGTTCTTCTTGGAGCTCATGTAAGACAGCCTGGGACACCGTCCGGTCCCATAGATGCTGTGTTTTTTGCTTTGGAGAGGGCAGCTTTCACCTGTGCATCTGTGATGTCAGGGAGGTTACATTCAGTTGGGATAGGCATTTGCTCCTTTGGGGGGGAAGGGGGGGAGAAGTTTGCGCTGAATCTGTCTGCCAGGATGTTGGCTATGTCGGTAGTTTCGGTATATTTTGTACCGTTATGCAACAATTCAGAGCATGTCTTGGAGTTTCCGCCCATGTTCCTGACATAACTAAAGAAGGCCTTGTGATTATCTTTAGTGTCTAGGGCAATTTTTCTTTCAAAACTGGCCTTTGATGATTTTATGAAAGATCGAAGTTTATTGCTAATACTGATCAGAGATGCCTTCCATTTTTGGGATTTTGCTCTGTCATGTAGTAGCTTCCTCCTTCTGTTGTATAGCTTATTTATGGCCGGGGTCCACCAGACTGGTCTCCTGTTTTTGGAGGACTGAGTCTTGGTTTTATTTGGGATAGCATGATCCATGCATTCCTGCAGGTGCTCATAGAATGCATTTGTAAAGGATTCTGTAGATTGGGCTGTATTATCCTCTGGCCCAGGGGCTTTCAAGGATTCCACCTCAGTCTTGAGAAGTGCAAAGTTGGCTTTTGAGAAATTCTTTACAGTGATTTCCTTGGCTGGGGGTGGGGATGGGATATGGATGTCCAGGTAAATGTGTTTATGGTCTGATCTTACCAATGAGGGGTTTACCTATGGTGTGGAACATAGAGTCCCCATGTTGGTGATGACCAGGTCCAATATGTTGTTCCCTCTTGTGGGAGTGGTGACCAGTTGTTCCATTGCATTAGAGTTTATAAATTCAAGGAACTGTTGGGTGAGGGTGTTTGGGCTTGAGTAGTTTTTTCAGTCAATGTTTGGGTAGTTGAAGTCACCCAATAACATAGTGTTTGGAGAGACCTTCATATTCTCCAGTGTTCTCAGGAATGCCAAGTGGGGTTCCTGTAATAGGGAGGGTGTTCTGTAGCAGGCTACAAACTGAAAGGCAGTTTTGCCTGCTGTTAGTTGCACATGGATGGTTTCTGATGCTTTGTGCAGTGCCACTAACCTGGAGGTGTAGGTATCTTTGATGAATATAGATACTCCCCCTCCTTTTGTGCTTCAGTCTGAGTTTTGGGGCCAAAACGCATGGTGTGAGTTATAACCTGGTAGTGCTGGGATGCTCTCAGGAGCCTTGAACCAGGTTTCTGTTACTGCACAGACATCGATTTTCTCCATACTGAGGAGAGCCTCGAGTGCGTGCATCTTGAGGTTTAGACTTCTGGCATTGAGTAGCATTACCTTTAGTTTTTTATCGTTGGGTTGTCTATGGAGATGGGTTTGTCCTTTGAGCCTTGCCTAAAAAAGGCACTATGGGGGTGGCAAGAGCCTTGGCCAGTATACAAAAGTCTAAGGGTGACAGGTGCAAGCCATCCCTAGCGAAGCAACGTGGCTTGTCGAGCATGTCATCCCAGGCTGACAGACACTGGATCCCCTTTGAATGACACCAATACTTTAGCCAATTGTTGAAACTGATCATTTTGTCTTTATACTGTGGCATCATTCTTGGTGAGGGCAAGATGCTACTCAAGGTCAGGGTCATACCAGCCTGGGCTACATGGTCAGAGAGCTCCTCTATGTCTCTTTTCATGTAGTCCAGGGAGGTACATCTCAGGTCATTCACACCAGCATGGGCAATGACGGAGTCATACTTGTACTTGCTTTGGAGTGACCTGAGTGCTTGCGTTATGTGGTGGATCCTGGCACCTGACACTCAGCTTACAGTGACCTTCTCCTTGTTCAGTCTGGTGAGCAGGATGTCAGTGTGCCGGACAATACAGTCCACTATAACAAGTGTATTTGGTGTGTTGTTTGGCCTTAAGGGCTGTGACTGTGAGGCACACTGATTTTGTGAGATATGTGAGTCGTGGGTATTGTTGAGGGGTGGCTGTTGCTTGGATATCTGCATAGGAGGTCTTTGCTGTTTAGGCAGATTTTTATTTAGAGCCTCCAAGTATGTTTTTGTGTGTTTATGTGTTGGGTATGCAGATGCAATATGTCTGTGTGAGACTAGATTTGTGGTGTGGGTGGTTACCCTTTCCTCCTGACTGACTGTGCTAGTCTTGGGTCGAGAGAGCTCTGCCTCTAGTTTGGCTGTGTAACTGCATCTCTCACATGTATTAGAGTTTGTTGGAAGGAGGAGAGGGTTGTCTGTGTACATAAGGCAATTGTAACATTGCCTCAAAATTCCCAGATTCACCAGCTGGACTGGAGAATAACCTTGAATCTGACCCTTGGACATACCAGATTAGTATAGGGAACTGGTTTTTTACTGATCAGATTAGGGAAGGGAAATTATTTTTCACTTGATCAGGAAGGACCAATCGGGAGCCTAATACTTATGAGAAGCCAAGGAGGGTGTAGTGCTTTAGTTAGTCAGTGTTTCCTTATAAGAGCTGAGCAAGTGCAGGGCTTTAGAAAGAGAATAGATGTTATTTATCTTTATTTTCCGTAACATAATTTTTTCTTGATAATATTTTATTTCCCCTTTCACACATTATTTCTCTGTTTTAAATCTACTAATCATACACCATGTTTTCTCGTATTTTTCTTTCATTATTATACTTACTAATGATTTATTTTCTTATTTTAGGCACGTTAACACTTTATATAGATTCAATGAAGTTGCATAAACAACTGGATTTACAAACCCAGCCTTCCTTCTTTTTCTTTTACATATAACACATCTCTTTTCTCTAGATTTAATCTGGATCCCCATATAAATGAAAACACAGTTGGCATTACTTCCTTTTCATATCTAACAGGGATCATAAACATGTGTGCTAATTATGCAATTTTTCCCAATAATACAGAATTTTTTACTTATACTTTCTTCTTTTTTTTTAATTTCTTCAAATCTTTTGGGTTTCTAATACCATGATGGGAATGGAACCCATTCCTAAGTCAAAGTATGATTAAAGTTCATAATATTAGTACTATTTCACTCTTTGATGTCAGCCAAAAGTGCTCTTCACAGCACCCGCAATGTGCCCAGTAATGAATCCTGCAATTCATATGGAGTTACATGTATTGGTAGCATATCTAAATATGATTGTAGACTCTTTTTTATAAGACCTATTGCTCCTACTACTACTGAAACTATCTGGGTATCTTTCTTCCACATTGCTCTCACTTCTGCTTGCAAATCCTGATATTTTATAACTTTGTGTCTCTCTGTATGTTGGACACTATACTCACTGGGTGTGGTGATTTCAGTGATTAATGCTACTTTTGTCTTCTTTTCTTGGACCACTATATACAGTTTTTTAGCATCTACCTTTTGAACTGTTGGTAATGGATGATCCCATGTGATACAGACTTCATAATTTTCTTTGATGCTTTGTAGCGCATGTTTCCAGTGTTTTTCAGCCACTTCAATTCCATAATGTGTGCACAATCCCCAGTGCAACAGTCTCGCCACATTATTATGCCTTTCAGTATACATTCCTTCTTTCATTAGTATGTTGCAACCAGCAATGAGGTGTGCAACTGTTTCCAATTCTGTTTTGCAAAACCTACATTTGTCTGTTTCTCCCACATGTTCAATGGACTTTGTAAACCAACATGTACATAGTCTACTATCTTGTGCCACCAATATTAACCTTTCATCTCTTGGCTTGAATTCTCCTCTCCTTAACCATTCATGTGTTCATTCCTGACTATCATGAGGTTCTTCCAGATGTTTTCTATACTTGCAACTATATTTTTGATTTTTTTTTCCACAATTCTTGCCTTCTCATCTGGTCTTTCACCTTATATTCTTTCTTTTGTTTTTTTGGCACATTCAGTTGCTGCCTGTTTTTTACCCACTTGTGGTTTGATTTCCATTCCTGCTTGATATGCATAATATGCATCTGCTAAATTAAGCAGGGAAGTCATTTCTTGTTATATGACAATTTATTTGCTTTCCACAATATACATATATTTCTTAATTTTTGTATGATATCTTCCCATTCTTGCATTCTGACTCCTTACCAAATTTTATACCTAGTATTTCAATTACTTCCATATTAAACTTAATATTTTCTATTTTACCTATTATTCCTAGACCTTTACTTTTATCCCTGTTTATAACCATGCCTATAGCCTCCAAATATTGATTAAGTTGCATAGTGACTGATTCCATCCATGCTTTATTCTTTGTCATTAAAACAATAACATTTGCATAAGAGACCATAATTAGTACTTTAATCCCTGATATAATAGTATATTCTGATATATTTGATGATGTACTAACCACCATATTTATAACCAGTGTAAATAAAATGCTACTTGCATGACATCCTTGTCTTTTACCACTCCTTATAAATATATATATATATATATATATATATATATATATATATATATATATATATATATATATATATATATACATATAGCCAACCATTCACTACAACTTTTATTTTTTTTCCATACACTGAATGATATCTCTCATTATGTCCCATAAAACTTCATATTGTAACCTGTCAAATGCCTTACTCAAATTACTAGCCATGATTGTAACTTCTGTTTTCCTATTCATTATATCATCTACCATTTATCTTATTGTCTTTAATAATGCTTGACTTTTTCTTTCCTTTTTTCCAAATATTATTCCTTTCCATATTTTATTTACTTTAGTCTCAATCTCTTTTCTATTATCTTCATAAAATTCTTGCAATCTGAGTTATTTAAAACTATTGGTCTTTAATTTCTTATATTTACTTTTCCCCCTTTTTTCCTTATAAATTTCATAACTCCAACACTTATTTCTTCTAGTCCTAAACATTTATCTAACCATTTAGCCCATTATTCACTTCTTCCAAATTCACTTCTTTCTCTAAATCTTTATTATCCTGTTTTGATATTTTTTTAACGTTCCACTTTTGTTTTCATTATATCTTATTTTTAAATGTGTTTTCTATATATTTTTTCTATTATATTCATTATTTCTTGTTGATTTTCATCACTTTTTCCTCTCTCATTCCTTATTAATTTTGTTTTAATTTACTATTCTCTTTAAAGGTGCAAATTCTCCCTTTTCCCTTGTAAAAAATACCTTTGTTTAAACAACATTCTTTTCATCTTCTGTTGATTAATCTCACATATTTTCTTGTCCCTCTCAAAAAATATTTCTTATTTCTACCTCTAAACGCATAATTGTTTACTTCCTTGTATTTGTTATTCTCATTTTGTCTTTTAAAATTTTGCCATTCCAAAAAAAACACATTTCTTATATTTTTCTTTAAAACTTGTCCACCAAGACGCCCAGTTCTTGTAAAATTCTCTTATACCTACATGATTTTCTATAGTTGCCTAACCATTTTCTGTACCTTCCTTATATAAATATTTTTCATTTAATCTTTTAATAACTTTACCTATTTTATATATGCAATTCTTCTTAAATTTCTAAACAAATTGCCAAATGATGTAAAAATCCTCTAATTTTAATACCTTCCTATATAATTTTCAAACTTTCTAAAATCATAAAGTAATCTACGTCAGTTCTTAGGTTCCTCCTTTAGCAAGTCCACTGTTTATTGTCCCATATATATAACTTTCCATTTTTTTATTATTTCTAACATTATTTTAACATCATCACCTTTTTTTCTTTTTCTAAGGTTACAATTAACCTCAACCCCCACCTCCACCCCCACCCTCACTAGTATTAGATCCCTATTCACACTTACATAGTCTAAGATTTTTTTAAACATTCCTTCAGTTTCTTTCTTTGTCACATATGCATAAATTGTTATGATTCTATAAACCTGCTTTTTTCACCTCATGTCAACAACTGTTACACTCCCAAATATTACCAAGGAACCACCCAACATTCCTATTAAGGTTTTACATAATATGTCCGTACCTGAGCATGTTACTTTTCCTATATTCCAAATAATCTCACTTGACCTTAACTTTTCAACTTATCTCTCCTATTATGTTAAAATTATTTTATATTCAAGTATAACAATATCCATATCAAGTGTTATGTACCATTGGAATATACCTTCTTTATATTGTTCACTATCATTAAAATTCTTTCTTTTAACCTTTGTCTTTTTTTCCTTCATACCTGAGCTTTTATATTTCATCTTCTTATCTTTTACCCTTTTGTCAATAGAAAATTTCCTTCCCTTAACCATTCTCCAACTCATCTAAACATTATCACTCATTTCTACCATTACTTAATGACCTTTTTCTTTCGTTTTATCTTTTCCACCTTCTACTGACTCATTTTTGTCCATTGTTGACTGCTCTTCTTTGTCTTTTATTTGGTCTCTTTCTATTTCTTCCTCTTGCTCTTTCTCTTGTTCACTCTCATGCTTTCTACCCATTTTCTCATTATATTATTCTATATTTTCCTTGCAATCCATCCATAAGTGGCCTGATTTTTTACATATAAAGCATTTAAATTCACATATTTTTGCATCATGCTCCACTTTGTCAAACATTGAACATTTCCTTTTGTCATGGTTATTAATTAAATGATCACTTTTTCCACAAAAAAAAACAAGCTTTTGTTGCACCCAATATTTCACAGTGCCTTTTTTCCATCTACATTTATCATACTTGGAACATGTACTTTTATTTCATTTTCCATTTTTAATATAACACCACACTCCCAACCCAGAGTCCATAAGCCTCTATTATCATATTTTGTTAAATGTCCACCCTAACATCATTACATACAATGTGATTCTTTTTTTTTTTTTTACTTCAATTTGAAACCGGACATAAATTTTATTTTTGTTTCTCTGTTAAATGCTTGCAAAACATACATGCTCCATGGATTACAATTTTTCCTTAACTCATATTGATCCAAACATTTCTCAATATATTTGTGATTCAAATATAATGTCACAAAAAGTATCATTATTAATATCAATGAATGCTCTTACCTCTTTCAGTGAAATATCTATTGGTGCTATTATTTTATCCCAAATGTCATACCTGTCCAGCTTTTTTCTTCTTATCAGCTTATTTTTATTAAATGTTTCTCCTTAATTCTGTCTTCTTTTTTTCTCTTCTGTCTCCCTTTTGCATAATCTCTGTGTATGACTTCTCTTTTATGACTTCCTCCACTTCTCTTTTTCAATTCTCCTCATAATAGCTACTGAAAAAAATCACCGTCTCACTTTCTGGATCACTTTAGTTAATTAAGTCCTGCAAATAAATATCTCACGACCCTCCTGATTAGAGGGTTGTTATAATACATCCTTTCTGCTCACTATCCCCCCTCAAACAACTTCTGCTGGAAAAGTACTTCTGCATCTTGCGAGGGTATGACCACCTTTGTAATACTCTGTACATATAATTCTCCCTTCTTACTGCATACAGCACAGGCTCAGGTTCTCCAACATCATCCACTCCTTCCTTTTGCAAAGGCTCGACTGCCTTTCCACTCAACATATTTTCCACTCTCTCTTTCACCATACTCTATGTCTCTCCAAACTCAACATTTTGACCTGTTAACCCTTTCAAAATATTCTCATCTGCCATACTCCTTCCTGCTTCTCTGAACTGCCACTATACTCAGAATGAAAACAGGAAGGAGCATGGTGGACAAGAAACAAGAAAAGTCACAACAGTGTCCCCAAAAAGACTAGGGGAAGCTCCATGGTGCCCACAAGATGAATGAACCACCAAGAGGGCTAGTGATGAGCGATTAATTTAAAACTCACCTTAATAATCAGTTTAGCACAAATTTATTAAATACAGGGAACTTTTTTGGTAGCTACACTGAGCGCGACTACTTTTCCTGGTATAAATGAATATGTTTGCACTAACTCTGTGCTGAAACTGAGGGCTGTCTTTTCAGTTCTTCATTTACAGAATTAGGTGACAAGCCTGATAAATAAATATCCATGCCATCAATGTAGACAAGAATGATTAAGACATGCTGATGTAATGGAAGTTGATTAATAATAGAGAGTGTGGAAGACAGAATGAATCTGTGTGGTATTGTTTTAGTCAGAAAGGTAGTAAGTGAAGAGAAACTGTTAAAGAAGCTTCACAGATTAACTCGTTTATGTACTTTTATAGAAACTGAATAAATAATAAATAGCCCATTTGTGATGCCACATGGGTCAGTTTGCAGAAAGTAACAACTGGCCGATATTTAAAGATATCTGACCCAATATTCAACTTTAGAGAATGTTAGAATGTTGACATGGAGAAAGTTCTTCAGTTCACATATAATGCTGCTTATCTACTCCTAAATGAGATGAAACTTCTTACATTTTTTCAAGATGATATTCCACAGTCCAGCCATACTTAAATGTGAGCACCAATACAGATATGATAGAGGCATGCACGGTAAAACAATAAAGGGTTGCACTTGAAAATATGGATTTGTACAACTCCAGCTTCTGCAGTAAGATGTAACAGGCCAGGATGTGAAGGTACAGTTCCATAATGAAAAACGACAGTGTGCTACAAAGTGCAATATTACATTACCAGTAGACACGTGTTGGTGGATAAACACTAAAGCTGTTTTATGTAGGGATGCGAGGTGCCTTTTCAGTAGTCTGATTGCAGTTTGGCCAAATTTACGTTTCTGTCATGAGGTTGGCTTGAAGTCTAATCCCTTCAATGTGCTTTTGTTCTCTGTTGCATTGCCTGTATAGTGCTGTGCACATTGTTTTCTCTGGAATCTGTATAGTATCCCTCTGAGAAAGAGTAGAACAGAAAAAAATATACATTGATTTGCATTTTGCTCTTCCTCTGGGATAGTGTTATCTTAAGAGTTAGTATATATAAAAAGTTGCGCTATATGGAAGTCTCATATGTAAGAGACTTGCTCCCTGCAAAAAATTTCCTTGAATTTTATTTTTCTTAATTTTCCAATCATTAATTTCACCTTTTTGTGGGTCATACTTGTTTTGCATTTTACATAGAATTGTCTCATTCTGAATCATGGCCATGTTTATTTTTTAATAAATACAGCTATCCTGTTACAATTCTTGGAGACATGCTACAAGTGACTCTAGTTGCATGATCACCAGCAGTTGAGGCTATACTCCCCATCTAACAGAACAGCACATGGAGTTATGGCTTATACTGACAAACTTTCTTATACACCCCTACATTTGATTTCTTTAGTCTCCCCTGCACATATATGACTGGCTGAGTCACTTAACCAGTGAACAGATTCCAAGTTGGTCTTGAAGAGACATGCACCTGATGGGTCTCATATGGTTAGCTGACTATCACTGTTAGTTTGAATGCCAAGTCACAGATAGCATACAAGAATAGAATGGATGTCACCACTGAAAGACAAGATTCTCAGCATCTGCTTGGGCAAGAACCACATTATGTGCCATTTTATTACTGCAAACAAATGTCATAAATCTTTCTTGTATAATGGACGGAATATGACACTGGAGAAAGTCTGAGCAGCACTGATAGAGCAAACTCTGTTGCATGCACTTTTAATCAAGAGAGTTTGCCAATGTCTTTTTCTCAACAAAAGCACAAATATTTGAGTGCCAGGAATGTGGAAGCTAGGAAGATTTGTTGTGTGTAATGTGGCTGTATGAAGGTAAGTTGAGTTTTGTGCTGATGCCAAAATGTTCAGACATACTGAAAGTTTTGTTATTAGATGTAGGAGTATGTGTCTGAGTTTTTTGTGGGTTAGGATTAGAGTCAGGGCTAGGGGAGGAGATATTAGTGCTTTTGTGTGTGTTTCTTAAGGGATGTTAATGTGTGTGAGAGTGTTTCTGGACAAAGGTTAAAGTAAGGGCCAGGTTAGATGGTAGCTTTAATGTTTTGAGTGTTTGTTGCTGTGTATAAAGTGTGTTTTGTTTAGTAGTATTGTTAGTGAAAGGGTATTTGGTAAGGTAATATGAATGGTTGGGATTATGGGCAATGGAACAATTACATTTGGCACATATGAATAAGGTATACTAGGGATGAACAGTAACAATAGTCAAACAAATTATGTAAAACATAGTGCTGTGCTTTGTTTTTTTTGTTTTTTTCTGCTGAGTGATTTGCTTGTAATATGGTATCTGTTATATTTAATGCAACTGCATAATTACTTAATTTCTTTTTTTATTGAAACTACACACATCTTAACATAGTTAAAACACTTGTAGCGGTGAACAAACAAAAACTCCAAAATCCAAAACCAGGGTAGAAACGGAGAAAAACGGCAATTAAAATTCTTTCTGGCCAACGTTTATTTACCAAGACACAGTACACTCAGTAAAATAGTTTGGCTGAACAAAATCTGTTATAAAACATTAACGCTATTAAACCCTTGCGTTTTCATCTGCTATATTGAGACTTCATCAGATGAACCTTTTACACTCCCTTTTATAGTCTACCTAATCACTTTAATTAATGAACTCAATCTAAATCAATTAACCCAATTCAATTCCTTTTACATGCTTTCCTTATATAAATGTACTTCCCTATTCATTTAAAAAAAACATTTAAAAACACTTCATTTTATAACATATTAAAACAAATAAAATTATTTCCATGTTGTTAATATAAACTCATTTCTTTCATGAAATAAAAGACTAAATACAAAAATATAAATATAAAACAATTCATTTTGTGGTGTTCGACTGCCATCTAGTGGAGATTCATATTTGTTTGTCATGCAGGACCATAAATTAAAAACCATAAAAAAGTCCTTTGTATTAAAATAAACCCCATTTTCATATTAATATAATTTATAAAATTAATTTATAAAAACACCCTTATATCAAATAGATTGTTAATAAATTAGCAAAAATTGTTCCTAGATCAAATTTATATGCTTTCTACAACAATGTCATTATAATTTAGCTGCCCTTAATTTCAAGACTGGCAATATGCTAGTATATTCGTTCAACGCAGGTGGGTTGTATGCTTCTAGTGTTACCTGCCACCAAAGCTCCCTATATTCTACTTTTTCCTCCCAGGGGCCCCCTCTTATATCTCTTTGGGTATGTTCTAACACTGTAAATTTGAATGTGGCTCCTGTGCATTCCTTGCTATGTTTAAATAAGGCATTAGTATCCTTACAATTCTTAATGTCATTAAGATGCTCATAGATTCTTCTTTTGAGTTTTCTTTCTATTTTCCCTATATAGAAGGAATCACAGGTCCCACAGATGGCTATATAGACTAGCCCCATAGATTCACAATTATAATAATTCTTATTATTAATAATTAATCTATTCCTACTTGTAATGTGTAACCTATTGGTGTTTGAAATATATGGGCATTGGGCACATCTACCACATTTGTAAGTACCCATCTTCTTTGTCTCTTGTGGAGCCACATTTGTCTTACTTTCTAAAATGTTTCTGATACTTTGGGCATTTTTATACACTATTTTTGCCGAAATCCCTTCTATTTTATCTATGTCGGTTATATCAATAAATCTACCCCATTCTTTGAAAAATATTCTTCTGATGTTATTATTCATAGCATTATATTCTAGGTTTAAGGCTAATTGGAAATTCTCTTGGTTTCCACTTTTTTCTAGGTCAGTAATTTTCACAATAGGGGTATATCTAATGTCTCTACCCTTTTCTATTTCCTGTCTTATTTCCTTAACAAGTTTTAGTGGATAACCCCGATCCTTAAACATTTTTTCTAATAAATCACATTCTTTAAGGAAATCATTTTGACAACTTGTCATTCGGCTTTCCCTTACGAATTGTCCTTTTATGATATTCTTTTTACAGTGGAGGGGATGTGCACTATTGTAGTGTAGAAACATATTACAGTATGTAGGTTTTCTATATATTTTTGTTTCTAAACTTTCCTCTTGTTTGTAAATTTCCAGGTCTAAATATTGTAATACATTTTTTGATAGTTTGTGTGTAAACTTCAGGAAGTTAGTAGTATGGTTAAGGTAAATCATGAATTCGTCAAACTCCCCCCCCCAGTCCAAAATAGTACTATATCATCCAAAAATCTACGATAAAGCACCCAATGGGAATTGAATTGAGAATTTAATGCAAATTTCTCTTCCCATCTGGCAAGTACTACATTTGCATAAGTTGGGGCACAAGCAGCACCCATGGCTACTCCTTGTTTCTGCCTAAAAAATTCTCCATTAAAGTATAGGAAATTATTCTTTAACACCATTTCCATTAACCATACATTTACCTGCTTTTCATTATTAGTTAAGTTTTTACTCTCATACAATATTTCCTCGAACATTTCTGTGCCTTCATTGTATGGAATGGATGAGAAAAGGTCAATCACATCTATAGTGACAAATAAAATATTGTCCAGACTTTTTACACTAGAAATGATTTTTAATAAGTCCCAGGAATCTTTTAGAATTTGTTCTTTGTCTAACCATAGTTTCTTAATTTTATTATCTATAAATTTAGCTAGTGGATGGGTTTTGGATCCATCAGCCGAAACTATTGGTCTTAATGGGGGGTCCAACTCATTTTTATGAACTTTTGGAATTCCAAAAATTGAAGGAATTTTTGGTTTTCCACTTTCAAAAATAGGTATGTTTCTTGGTCTATAAGCCCCTCATATAACATATCTTTTAAATTTATATCTATTTTGTTATAGGCAATATTAATTTCATTTTTAGAGACCAATTCATATTTTGTATTGTCCCAAAGAATATTATACATCCTACTATCATATTCAATTTTGTCCATTATTACCACCCCACCCCCTTTATCCGGTTTCATAACCCTTAAATTGGGGTCATTTTTCATTTCATATAACAACTGCTTCTCTTCTGTCCCCAGGTTATTTTGATATTTAATAACGTCATTTTCTTTTCTAATTTCTTTTTCTAATATTCTCTCTAAATTCTTTAATTGGGGGTGAATAGGTGGATTGTAGGTGGTTCTCCATCTTAGAGTAGGGGCTGGGGCTGTTTTATTACTAGGAAATAATATTTTCAAATTTATTTTCCTTAGAAACAACCTAATATCAAGGAGAGATTTTGCTAAATCACCCTTGGTGTTGGGTATAAATTTCAACCCTTTGGATAATAACCTAAAATGTCCTTCCTTTAAAACCAAATGACTAAAATTGTAGATGTTAAAATTATCAAAGGACCATTTGTTACCCACATTCATTTAGAAGTTTCAGGGAGGTTAGGTATGGTTAGTACTTCCCCCTCCCTCTTCTCCCCCCTCTCCATTGAAAATGTGTTTGCCTGTTCCCTTGTTTGTTCATAAGCCTCTCTGACCTCCTTAAGGGGGTAAACTCATCTTCATATCCGTAACCATCTTCCAGTTGGTTAATTTCTTCTTCTATTTCCGTAGGTCCTGTTTTATCATCTCCTTTGTAATAAACTTCCTTACCATATCTCCTATGTAGGGGGTTGGGGTAACTTAAGTTATGTTTATATTCATATATATCACGGTCCATTTTCTTTATTTTCCTTTGTATTACATTTTCTATCTCCCTCTCTATATCCTTTCTAATATTAAAATATTTTTCTTTTTCCTCTTCTATGGAAAATATCAAATCATTTTTAATACATTGGTCCAGCACTTCTATTTCTTTGTGTAAATCTTCCTGTACTCTTGTATTTTCCCTTACCATCAATTTCAGTACCTCAGTACCACATTTATTAAAAACTTCTATAAGTTCCTTATGAAATAAGGAACCTGGTACAACATTGTTTGGATACTTATATAGACGCAGCCCTTTGGGCACAATTTCCTTCGAAATACATTCTGTTAAATAGGTGTTCTCAATATTCAAAATTCTATATTTGTTCATTAACTTAGAAAGGGAGTTTAAATTCTCCCTATATGTATTATTATTAATTTGCACATTTTTTTTTTCTTTACTGTTACTTTTAAATACATATTTATAGCGTAACCAGTCATTTAACTCCTGGCATGGAGTAACAGTACCTTTTGCCTCAGCACCTCTTTGGGGTTTGCTGTTTCCCCTTTCATTCCTCATGTTAACAATGTTCTCATTGTAAATGTTCTCATTAGTTCCTGTCGAGTCCCTTAATACGCTCGGTGTTTTGGCTGGATCAAAACTTTCCAAAACTGGTTCAGAATGGAAGCCGGCGTCCCCTCTTTCACCTATAAGCTCCATATTAGCAGTACTTTTCTTGCTATCTATTTTTGCAAACCCTTCGGTCCTTGGGGGAAGTTCTGCTATGTTTCTGCCTTGCGTATCTAACAGGGACAAAGCCACTGGTGTTAGTAAGTTGATGAGCTCAGTTAGCTGACCAATCAACTTTCGAGTAAGACCAAGGTCTTCCTGCAACAGATTTGCAGGGACTGCCTGCTTCTCCATTTCTCTGCCACCAATACGACCAAAAAAAAGCTTGTAGCGGTGAACAAACAAAAACTCCAAAATCCAAAACCAGGGTAGAAACGGAGAAAAACGGCAATTAAAATTCTTTCTGGCCAACGTTTATTTACCAAGACACAGTACACTCAGTAAAATAGTTTGACTGAACAAAATCTGTTATAAAACATTAACGCTATTAAACCCTTGCGTTTTCGTCTGCTATATTGAGACTTCATCAGATGAACCTTTGTTTAACATTTACACTCCCTTTTATAGTCTACCTAATCACTTTAATTAATGAACTCAATCTAAATCAATTAAATCAATTCCTTTTACATGCTTTCCTTATATAAATGTATTTCCCTATTCGTTTAAAAAAACATTTAAAAACACTTCCTTTTATAACATATTAAAACAAATAAAATTATTTCCATGTTGTTAATATAAACTCATTTCTTTCATGAAATAAAAGACTAAATACAAAAATATAAATACAAAACAATTTAAGTACATTTATATAAGGAAAGCATGTAAAAGGAATTGAATTGGATTAATTGATTTAGATTGAGTTCATTAATTAAAGTGATTAGGTAGACTATAAAAGGGAGTGTAAATGTTAAACAAAGGTTCATCTGATGAAGTCTCAATTTAGCAGACGAAAACGCAAGGGTTTAATAGCGTTAATGTTTTATAACAGATTTTGTTCAGCCAAACTATTTTACTGAGTGTACTGTGTCTTGGTAAATAAACGTTGGCCAGAAAGAATTTTAATTGCCGTTTTTCTCCGTTTCTACCCTGGTTTTGGATTTTGATAGTTAAAACACTGCCATATAAAATCAAGAAACATTTATTATCATGCTTATAAGCACAATAGAGACTAACTAATGACAGTACTCATATGCCAGTAAACATAAAACTGCACAACATTCCCATACAACCCTTTTTATCTACTAGTTATGCCCTTCATAAAAGTATCAACCAACAGTCTTGCCAACTCCACATCTCTACTATTTTGGATGACCAGAGTTTAAGCTTTTAAGATAACAACTCGAATCTAGAAACCCATCATATTAACTGTGACTTCCAATGTTGATAAAGAATTGACAATACTGTGGCTGCTACAGTTCTTATATGTACAGCAGCTGAAACATTTCAATTCAAAGGCTTTATGGGGTACCTAACACCCAAATATTTACCTTCTGCCTATATGGAACTGTTACTTTTAGGGCCCATTGAACCCTATTAACCATCTTATCCCAAACCTCTCCTGCCATGTGACAGGACCAGACAAGGTCTAAGTAGTCTGTCCTTTCCTGTTGACAAGCTCAACCTAAACCCTGACCTGCCAACTCTCATTAATGCAGCCACTCAGGGCTACAATGCCAAATGTATAACAACTTTGCATAAGAAAGCTATGCTAGCAGAAGCTAAGGCTTCTCCTTAACCACCCTGCTGTTACTATCCATTGACATCCAAAAGAGGGTCATTACAATGTCCCTTCATTTCTCATAATTTGCTGAAGTATCTGCAGCGGGCATTCCAATGTGAAATAATGGAAGTCTTTAATTTGGACCCCTGATACCCCTCTTTTACTTAACACTGAGCACAACCAAGACAAGTATGAAGTGTCATCTACTTGTGAGTGATAGACTTGGCCCCATAGACAGGAAAAAAGCTACATATATTGTCTCTAGTACAGTTCTCCCATCATATATATTTACCCTTTATAGATAAACGTAAAGAGAGACTCAGATGCTCACTTAGAAGGGAGGCTTAGAACAAGCTAAGATCTGCAACAAACCTTTAAAAAACAAGTGCCGTGACTTTTGGTATGCTAGCTTATAGCAGGAATGCAGCCTAAGTAATTGTAGATTTCATGCAAAAATGCAATACTTTGGTTTCATATTAATTCTGCACATACTGGAATCTCACTTTTTGTAGCAGTTCCTCTAATGAAAAGGTAATAGGAAAGAAGACATTGCACCACTTCAGTTTATTATAGTGCAAAATAAAGTCATTTAAATTTCAATATCTTTTTAGGGCCTCTGTCAATGTTCCAGCATAGCAAATAAGCACATTATTGATTTTAATTTACTTTCTACTATCTGTAGGGCTCAGTGGTTGTTCTTCCAATAAAAGATAATGTATGTTGACTCTCTATAATTGTTTATGTACCTCACTTCCTTTGGTTAGGAAAAGGTCTGATGGGAGTGGAGGAATAAAACTGCCAGAGTATTTCTGTGCTACAGGAGCAGTACTGCATGATGTAACAGCATCACACTTCCTTTCTATCCTGGCATTTATTCATTTATATTACTATATGACTATTTTCCTGCTGATGATATAGATGTTATTTGTTCTGTTTCTAAAAACTCATATTGGCATTTATTTCTATTTTCCTGCTGATAATGCAGATGCTTTTGTTTGATCTGCTTCTAGAAACTGTGCTAGTCTATAGAAAGTGATAAATGACAGAGATTTGCTTGCCCACTCATTATGATACTCACTAGCCTGCTAGCACAAGTCTATAAATTCATAAATAAATAAATGATATATTCTTGTCTTGCTCAGCCACTGGTGTGTGCATCTGTGTGTGTGTGTGTGTGTGTGTGTGTGTGTGTGTGTGTGTGTGTGTGTGTGTGTGTGTGTGTGTGTGTGTGTGTGTGTTTTGAGTACCTGTATATGTGTATGTATGTGTGTGTATGTATATATATATATATATATATATATATATATATATATATATATATATATATATATATATATATGGGCTGGTCCATTACAGTTGATATCTGGATACAATTCTTGTGTATCTCAGGTTGCTGTCTTGGCAAAAAAAAAATCTCAAAGCACTTGTAACAGAAAAGACAGTGTAAGCAATTTTTACCTGTATTGCTTATCAATAAATTTGAAACCTTGGGTGAATCAGAAATAGCATTCAATAACCTATGTAATAACATGATGTGGGCTGCAATAAAATATGTTATTTTGTGTACTGTGTTTAAAATACACTGACATGTTTAATGGCATTTAGAGTATATGCTACATACTACATCTTTAGTTTGTACTGGAATGAAAGTATTGTAAAGTTACAAAAACAATAAATAAATACAATAATATTCAGAATATGATGCTGTATAGCGTTTTAGTTTATTGCACTGATTCCAGTTAGATAGTGTTCGTTGATCAGACGAAATGTTGTACAATACTTAGAACACATTCATTAAGAAGCATAGCACTGGAAAATAGAAAAATGAATAGAGCTGGCCAAGTAAACACAGAATAATTAATCATGTTAAATGTGTATCTGCAAAAACCTTCAGGGTGCTTGCAAAGGAAGACCCATGAATTTTAATTATTTTATTATGAATATTATTTTCTTTTAATTACCATGGATAGTGGGATGTGGACATACAGGCAGCTGCTCCTTAAGTTTCTGTTTGTAATGCTTAATAAGTTCAAATACTCTTCTGGAGGAAGGTTCTGTGTAACTTTCTTGTTATTGAAAGTCCAATTTCAGAAATATGGCATATAATATTTACTGTATTACAACAGTGCAGATCTGCTCTGCAACCCAGAAAGCATAATGAAAATTCAGATTAATTTTATGAATACAGCTTGATAAAAGTCCAGGAATAATTAAACTGCCTTGATTGCCAATGATTGCCATTAAAGAAATGAATTTAAAGCTGCTACAGGCAGAGAAATATAAATGGAAAATTTCAAATCAGTTTAAAGACATGAAGTAACTGCATACGTGCCTCATCAATTAAGTAAATTTACTGCAAAGCTGCGTTTATTTTCTTCCATAAAACTTCAGAAAACTGCAGTATTCC
>NC_056746.1:713002857-713017857 GCF_019279795.1 Protopterus annectens
AGTTTCTCAACTGTGACTTAATGAAATTATATCAATTCTCAAATAACTGCTGTGTCAATGGGTACACTGGACTGATTTTCAGCCTTATTCAAGTCATTCTTATTTTGTTGCATGTTAGCAATGTGGAAAGTGTGAGTCTGTGCTTGTAACATTGTGTAATTCTGGCAAAGATACACAGTAGTAGTAGGTAACTTTAAAAATTTTTTTTTTTTTGTAAAGTCTTTCTTCATTACGTTCTGATTTTGGCAGTGTCCCAATTATAAATGATTAAGAGGATTCTTTATGATTTCTTAGTGGAACTGGGACAGGGGAGTGGAAGACACTACTTGAAACCTGGCTTATGTAAAACTGATCAGGAGCATCAAGACAAGGCTTGCTAATGTGTATACTTAAGATGTAAAGCCACACTATGACATGGGACTTACCAACTGGACATATCAGAATAATAGGTAAGAAAGGCAACTTAAAAAAATCGAAGACAATTTTTTTCTGTGTGAAAATACAGCTAAGTGGGCTGCCACTACTTTTTTGCTTCTCCCTCTGGGTATTCATTTTTGCCCTAAAATATAGCTATCGATACAGAAAAAGGGGGACACTTTTCACATGACTTTGATGCTTTGATGCATAAAACGCAACACCAAGTGGTAAAAAAGCTAAATCTGACAAAAATAGTACAGCATTTCTATAGAAACAAAAATGCCCCCACTCCCACAGAAACACACACACACACACACACACACCCACACCCACACACCCACACCCACACCCACACACACACACACACACACACACACATACATATATATACACACTCACAAACACCCTTTAAGATATTAAAAATAAAATTAGTCAGAGAAGACAAAGCTATATTTTTCAGAGTGTGTGTGTATGTGGGGAATTGCTCACTCACTCTGCGTGTGTGTGTGTGTGTGTGTGTGTGTGTGTGTGTGTGTGTGTGTGTGTGTGTGTGTGTGTGTGTGTGTGTGCGTGCGTGTGTGCATGTATGTGTGAATGTATGTGTACACTCCATCACTCTAACTCTATACGAAATCCGTGTGTGTGTTTGAAAAGCTGAAGTAGAAGTATGGAAGTCAAACTCCGCCCTTAAGGGTGAAGTTTGACTTACATACCTCCATTTCACTTTTCCGTTACACTCCAAGCTGTCACACCATCCCAAAAGAAGCTTCACTTTCATTTAAAAAAAAAAAAATTAAGTTTACACCCCCTACTAAATAAATATACCAACTCCGAGATCGCACTACAGTGAGGAAAATGGTAAATTCCCTGTTACGTGCAGTATGGCAATTTCCATTCAAAACATTTGAAGCTTCAAAACTTTGATCTTATGGTCTCAACCACTGCAATTTGAAGTTCTGAAACTTTGAGGTTGTAAAGGGAATCCACACACACACACACACACACACACACACACACACACACACACACACACACACACATATATATATATATGTATGGATCCCTATCAGATAATACAAATTTCATATAACTGAAACTCATTTGAGTGAAACCATAAGACTGAAATTTCAAAATACTGAAAAATCACTTAACTGAAACCAATAATACGGAAATCTTACATTTTCCCCACTGTAGTGTGATCCTGGACTTAGTATATATAGTTAGGGAGGTGTGGGGGGCATAATCCCCCCACCTATTTTGGTTTTATATCATCCACTTTACAATTCAGTATGCTGAAATTTAGCATTGTAAGATTTCATATTATGGGTTTCAGTCAAGTGATTTTTCAGTATTTTGTAATTTCAGTCTTATGGTCTCAGTTAAATGGGATTCTGTCAAATGAAATTTCTATCATCTGATAGGGATCCATATATATATATATATATATATATATATATATATATATATATATATATATATATCTGCAGGACCAGTAAAATGGGATTTGAAATTTAAAGTCCGGTATGGCTGATTTTGGCTTGAAATTCTAAGCAGCAGGTTCCTTGAGCTCATCACTTGTCAACCATCTTAAACCACATATAATTTGATGAGCTTCCTTCACAAAAAGGTATGTTGAACCTACCCATATCTTTACTTCTATCCTTTGATTAGTTGGAGCATGATTACATTAAGTGGAAGAAAAAAGCTTTACCTGCTGGTGAACAAGTATTAATTGGATAGGGTTACCACTCAGTGACTTATATTCACTAATGCTGAACTTGTCAAGCCATGATTCCTACACAGGGTCACTGCTGGTACAATTTCTATTTACACACCAGCAGTGATATATTTCAATATGTGATTTATTTTAGTGTATTAATGTAATGGGGTTTGTGGGCAAAGTCCCTCACATAGAGATGCCTCCCTAAGCAGGAAACACATTATCTGCCAATTTGGATATTTGACTATTTTCCCCTTCAGGTTGAATATCTCCTTATCTGGAATTCTGCAAGATGTAGTGGAAGCTGCAAAAATGCATACATTGCACTGCACATAAATAGACCCCCCCCAAAATAAATAAATAAAAATACAGTACACACACACACACACACACACACACACACACACACACAGACACAGAACCAAGATTTGGCTTTCAACATTATTCTTTAAAATTATTTTTGCAAATGAAGTGCATATTTTCATTAACTAACATCCTTGTGCAGTGATTCCTGTACATGTGCCTGCAATTAGCAAGTAGCAGCTGTAAAGAAGAAACGAAACAAGCTTTCACGCAACAAAGAGAAATGGACCAAATGGAAACACACACATCTAAGACAAGATTATCTCAAATTGCTTCTCCTGAAAAGGAAACTACCACTAAGAGGCAGAAAACTACCAAATCACAAGCTGAAGCTGCAAAGCATGAAATGAAACCAAAAAAACGATAAATCTTTTGACATGGAGGAACTAAAAGCAGCCTTAATGCCTCTACAAACAGAAATGCACCCCAGGATTCATGAAGCTCGGCGCAAGGACGGCATTAGCCTTGCGCCGACCATGTGGCGTAGAAATGGCGCAGCAGCACCATATGCATATTAATGAAGGCACTCTGCTGCACCATCCATGTGCAGAGAAAACATGTGCGAATCCAGGGGGTGTGTTTAAGCACTGCACGGAGGAGTGAACATGTTGGCTACAGTCGCGCAACCAAAAATGCTGACTAGTACAGCCTGCCTCTAATAGTAATCACTCATGTCAGTGTCCATGGATACTGAAATGTATGCAAAGCATACAAGAGAGTTCTGTGAACACCAAAATAAAATCACAGGAGTAAACACAAAAGCACGTAACTGAATGTTGAGCCCCCCCCCCCGTCCCTCAAACAATGACATTTAAAACCCTGTGTCCGTATTTCATTGTAGTGTTAATTTTTATACCAAGTGGAAGCAAAATGCAGTGTGTTTGCATGCCACTGCCCTTTGCTAAGTTTAGCCCAATGGTTAGGGTTACTACCTGCCTCACTTTGCAAGGGACAGTCCCTCTTTGAGCAGCTGTGTCCTGACAAAAATATTAAAAATGGCAAATGTCCTGAGATTGTAGGACATAATTATGTCCTATATTTTATGTAATGGTTGCATAAAACAGTTATTCTGTATCTAAAATACCTAAATGTTACAAGAAACAAAATAAGCAGCTAAAATGCTACAAGAATATTTATTTATTTATTTATGTATTTATTGACATTTGTTAACCGGGTTTGTCCAACTGGGCTTGTGGCCCATTTTCAGTGGAGACCCGAGAAGAAAAGCTCCAGTAATACATTTTAAAACAAGTACAATTTTAAACAATATTGATATAATAGCAGTTATAGCAAAACAATTCACATATGTTGGGTTACATGCATAAAGTTAAAGTTGCATTAAAAACAAGCTAAGCAACAATTTTACCAAACCAGTGGTCTGAGTGCCCAAGATAAAAACTGGTAAACCTGAAGTAAGGCACACATGGAGCTCAGCAAAAGGACAACTGCTTTAACGAACAAGCACAAAAAAAATCCACAGCAAGCTAAATCACAGCAGCACAGCACAGCAAACGAGATTGCAAAGCACAAGCAACAGCACAATAATGCTGTAAAGTTAATCCACATACGTTTTCGTCACAATAACTTCACCAGATACCTAACCTCTCTTCCTTTGGTGAATAAATAAACTAATCTAATTCAAATGAACCAATGAGTGAACAAATTCAATTGCACATGCTAAATACTTTAAAACACATGAACCTTAAAGGTGAATGAATCTAAATGTTAAAACCAAAAGTATATATAATAGATATAATAAGTAGATATGTATATATATTTTGTTATATAAAGCACTTCAAACATAAACCTTAGTTAAAATTGCTTTGTTAAATATTAGTATTATCAGCACAAACCTGAAATGCTTCTAAAAATATTTTTATTAATAAATTAATAAAATTATTTATTTATTCATCAAAGGAAGAGAGGTTAGGTATCTGATGAAGTTATTGTGACGAAAACATATGTGGATTAACTTTACAGCGTTATTGTACTGTTGCTTGTGCTTTGCAATTTCATTTGCTGTGCTGTGCTGCTGTGATTTAGCTTGCTTAAGTAACAATTTTACATTGATATAGTTCAATAGGTCAACAATAAACATATTTTTGTTTGTATAAAATTGTGCAAATGCATAGTAGACATATTGGGGAGAGAGGTGTAATGAGGTACTAAGTATGGTCCTTTTGAGGGTACATAAAGGGAAGGAAGACTAGGTAGGGTCATGGCAAGGGCAGGTTCTGGAATTGAGAAAATAAGCTTTTAGTTCATTTTTAAAGTGTGAGGTGTGAGAGATTGAACGTAAGTCAAGGGGAAGTTTGTTCCAAGCATGGGCAAGGGAGTGTTTGTAGAATAGTTTGCCTACTGACCTTTTTGGGTGGTAGATATCAAGTAATTGTTGGTTAGAAGTACGGAGGGTCTGGGATGGGATGTAGATGAAGACTAAGGAAGATAGAGATGGACAGAAGAGGGTTTATAAAGAATAGAGTGTAGCATATGAAATTGATAAGATAGCAGAAACTGGGGAAGTTCAAGCCATTGAAGAGAGTTTAAAGAAATGCAGTGATGTGAGTTGTATGGGGAGTTAGTAATGAATCTGGCTATTTTATAGTAAGTCTGTTGCAGTTTGTTTAGAGTGGAGGCCTGGATATTGGTAAGAACTGGGGCGGCGTATAAGAGGGAGGGGAGGAGGAGTGCCTGGCCCAGGGTAAGTCTAGATTCAGGGGTTAGGAATTTTTTATAGCAGACCTAGTTTCTGGTTTGTTTTTTTTATACATTGGAGTATGTGTAGGTTGAACTTGAGTTCGTCATCGATAATGACCCCTAGGAGTTTTGTGTGGGTGTCAGGTTGGATGTTAGAATATGTAATAAAAAAGGAGGTTTTGTGATGAGAAAGAGAACAAGGAAGGAAAAGTAGGAGTTTGGTCTTTTTGGGATTTAGGATCAATAGGTTGTGAGAGAGCCATTGTTCAGTGGATAGTAGGGCCTGTTGGGTCAGGGAGTGTAGTTCAGGGAGTGTAGTTCAGGAATGTTATTTGAGATGGATATAACTGTGGAGTCGTCGGCATACTGAATAAGGGAGGATTATTTGCATGAGGTATAACGATCATTGGTGAAGATGTTAAACAAAAGGGGTCCCAAGATGGAGCCTTGGGGAACACCAGTGGAGATGGGCAGGAAAGGTGAGGAGAATGAGAGCCATTTGACAGGTTGTTCCCTGCCAGATAGGTAACTATTAAACCAGGCAAGTGTGGAGGGGGATAGGTGGAAATTTGCGAGTTTGTATAGTAGTAGAGGATGACAGATAGTATAGAAAGCTTTGGAGAGATCTAGGAAGAGACAGGAAATTAGTTTATTGTTGTCTAGGGCCTCTGCAATGATATGAGTGAAGGAGAGGAGGGCAGTGGTGGTGCTGTGGTGAGGACGAAATCCATGTTGGGTAGGGGTAAGTAAGTGGTGTGTGAGGAGGTGATTGAGAAGCTGTGAGTGAATACATTTTTCTAATATCTTGGAGAGGGGGGACAGAATGGCAATGGGTCGGTAGTTTGAGGGGTAAGTGGAGTTTCCACCTTTATGAAGAGGGATAGTGAAGAAAGATTTCCAAAGGGTGGGGACAGTTGATTCATGAATAGATCAATTAATTAGTATAGATACAGGATAGGCAATTGAGTCAGCAGCAAGTTTGAGGAATGTAGGAGATAAATTGTCAGTGGAAGGAGAGCAAGGTTTTAGCTTGAGTAGTAGAGATTTGATGTAAGTAATGGGAACTGGCTCAAAAGAAAACAAAGTTGTGTTAGTGAGACTTGGAGAGGTGGGTGTCGAAGTAGAGTTTGGCTTAGAGGTTACCAGATTTTGGATGGAAGAGATAAAGTGTTTATTCAGGAGGGTAGCTGTTTCCTGAAAGGAAGAGTTAAGGTATGGGGAGGGATTAGAGGGCTTTCCAGGATAGAGGATGATGTTGAGAGTTGACCAAAAGTTTTGAGGATTGGATTTGTTGTTAAGCTGAGCAGAGCTATATTATAACTTTTTGTCATTAGTTGTATGTTATTTTGCAAGGTTCCTCAGTTGTCTGTATTTTTTAAGAAAAGGTGGTTGTTTAGTTTTAGTCCAGGTTTTCCAAGCATGATCTCTTTGTTTCATAAGGGACCTAGTCTCTTTGGTGAGCCAGGGAGCATGGTTTGATTTTACTTTGATCTTCCTAGAGGGAGCTAAGGAGTTTAGAGTATTCATGAATATGCTATTGAAAGTGCTTACAGCATCATTTAGGGGAGGTGTTTTAGGGTGGACCAATCTATGTTGTGGAGGAGTTAAATTGGGATGAATTGAAAGTCAATTGTTTTCAACAGTCTTTGATAAGGTGGGGTTTAGGAATATGGGAGTAGTGTCTTAAGATGGTGGTAGGGGGATGATCACTGAGAGAGTCAGGTAAGGTGGTGGGATTGTGGGATTGGTGGAGGAATTTGTAAGGATCCAGTCTATGAAGGAGCTGGAAGTGGAATTTTTATGGAAGCGAGTGCGAGATGTTATAAATTGGTGGAAACCGTGTAGGTGGATACTGTGTTGGGGGGAGTCAGTTGTGAGTTTGGACCAATCAGTGTTGACATCACCAAGGATAAGTGTCTCATATGGTATGTTGTGGGAGAACCAGGATAGGATGTTTTCAAGAATGAGCAGATTGTTACCAGGAGGAAGGTAGATAGAGGCCATTTCAAGTTTTTTTGTGGGGATTCAGATGGTAGTTAATTATGATGATTTCAGCTGGGAGGAAGTCAGGAATTGGGGAAGGGTATGGTGAGAGGTTAGGAATGTTTGAGTAGAGGATGGCCATGCCACCACCTTTTTTACAGGTCTATGAGATTGGAAGATATTATAACCTGGTGGGAGTATTTCACTATTTGAGATTTGTGGCTTGAGCCAGATTTCAAATAGGGAGAGGATGTGAGGGGTATTGAGAGCTATCCATGAGTGCAGCTCAGTGACTTTATTTGCTCGACTCTGAATATTCAATGAGTAAATAGTTAAGTATTTGGATGGAGATGATTGTTGTGACTGAGGTTGATGACTGTTAGAGCAGTAAGATGGGGGCCATGTAGACATAGTTTTGGGGAGAGAAGAGGGCCAGGGTTGGGATGGATATCTCCAGGACAAAGTAGGTTTTTAGTGAGGAGAGAGTGTGTAGTAGATGCTAGATGGAGTTTGTATAGTTTAGACTTAGCTTTGTGGGAAGGTCTAAAAACCTGTATTATGGATAGTTTATATAGACTTGAGGTAGAGGTAGTAAAGAGATTAGGGGAGATAGTAAAAGATGAAGTAGTTGGATATATGTTGTATGAGTCCGACGATGAACATAGGAGTGGGTCAGAGAGATTGGAGTGGTAAGACGTGGAGATAGAGAGAATAAGGAGTGGTGTAGAAGATATTAGAAAATAATACATGTTGGAATAAAATATGGTCAGATAGAGTAGGTATAGAGACAGTGGTATAGAGAAAGTGGTGTTGACAAGATTGACAGATTAGTAAGGTGGTTGTGGCAATAGGCAGGAAGTGGAATTGTAGTGGCTAGTGGGACAGGAAGGGGAGGGCTAGGTATAAAGGTAATTGTAATGGGGTGGGTGGGAATGGGTGTAGGGTAAGGGAGTAAAGTGAGCCCGAGCGTAGCGAGGGTGAACGGAGCAGGGCTAGCGCACTGGTCAAAATGAAGTCATAGAAACAATCAGAAAAAGATAGTGAAAAACTATCTTGAGAGACAAGGATATAACGTTTCTAAAAGGTATAGTCACCAGAAATAAAATAAAAAGAAATAAAATATGAGCAGAAGTAAGCTTACAAAAGGACACTGGCCTCAAGCTACACAAGTAGATTTACTTGATGCAAACCCAGTGCTGTATGGTTAAAATAAGCTACAATAGAGAGGGGCTTTGGAGGGGGAGAAAAAGGTATTACTAGCAGCTAAAAGCAGGGCGAAACAAAAAAAAATAATATGTAAGAGTCAGAAGACAGTAAAATAGGGCAGGTGCACTAGGAAAGGCAATTATGAGTGAGGCTACAAATGAATTCAGGGAAGGGTAAAATGCAGAACAGGAGAATATACACAGAAACAGTATGAGGATAGTGGGTATCCAAAGAGAAAGGAAAGGAGCTGCTGGCGCCTGCTTTTCATGGTGACTAGCAAAACAAAAAACACTGTAAATTCTTGTTGTGATTATAAAGTCTAGCATTAACAAAAAGATTAGCTTATGTAGTAGTTATTTACTGGGACACATACTTCAGTGGTATTATTTTAAGCTTAAAATGGTGGCTTCCGGACCGATAGTTAGAGTTGCAGGGTATCTGTTAAGGTCCTCAAACCTGTGTTGCCTGTACTGTGGCCAGGAGAAAACCACAGAGAAAAATCCACTAGGGCTATAAAAACAGAGAGGAGGGAGATTAGTTATGAGCAAGTAATTCACGAAAAGGGCGAGACACAAAAATGCCATGGGTAGAGAGAAAAAAATTAATACAGGTAGGCAGAGACAGTATACTTAGCATTAATCTCTATTGTATGAGTGTCTTACACACATAGCTAGCTAAGAACACAACAGTGTTTACACCTATGCATAAAAGTAATGCAGAACAATAATAGTTAACAGCAGCACAGTGTAGACATACACAAGGCAATAATTCACAAAGCAGGACAACAGAAATCCAGGATACTGAGAAAAACAACAATTGGTACACTTTCAGGCAATAGTTCTTCCTTTTACTTTAGTGCTACACCAAAAATTACAGTACAAATACTACAGATACATCTAAATGTGAAGTTAAGGTACTGTTGCTCCTTGCAACAATAAACTTAGTTGGTAAATATTCACATTTACAGTTTTCTTTCATTAAAATTGAAATAAGATGAGTACAATTCAAACGCTAAGCTACCCGTGATCATAAGGTGCTGGAGCTCCTTGCAACAGGGAAAATAGACTTTAAATATTCACAAAACTAGAGTCGCGAGAAAAAGTACACCAGAAACTGCATATGCAAGCAATATTAACTCAATATAATCACAAAATACTATATGACCTAAAGTAGATAAAGCAACAGAATAATCACCAAATATTGTAAGATTTAAAGCAGTTAAGGCAACAGAAAATACATCACAAAACAGTTAATGCCAAAGAATCGACATTTTACCTTACACAGAGCAGCAGATGCTCAGCAGCATGAAGGGGAAAGAAGGTTTCAAAATGGCTCCTGCTGTTGTGAGGCACCTATGAAGACTAGGAAGAGGAAGTGAGGTGAGGCGGAGGAGTAATGACTAATACTGGGCTGGGCTAGCACCCTGGTCAAGATGAAGTCATAGAAACAATGAGAAAAAGATAGTGAAAAACTAGCTTGAGAGACAAAGATATAAAGTTTCTAAGAGGTATAGTCACCAGAAATAAAATAAAAAGAAATAAAATATGAGCAGAAGTAAGCTTACAAAAGGACACTGGCCTCAAGCTACACAAGTAGATTTACTTGAAGCAAACCCAGTGATGTATGGTTAAAATAAGCTACAATAGAGAGGGGCTTTGGAGGGGGAGAGAGAGGTATTACTAGCAGCTAAAAGCAGGGCAAAACAAAAAAAAAAAAACATTAATATGTAAGAGTCTGAAGACAGTAAAATAGGGCAGGTGCACTAGGAAAGGCAATTATGAGAGAGGCTAGAAATTAATTCAGGGAAGAGTAAAGTGCAGGACAGGAGAATATACACAGAAACAGTATGAGGATAGTGGGTAACCAAAGAGAAAGGACAGGAGCTGCTGGCGTCTACTTTTTGTGGTGACTAGCAAAAAAAACACTGTAAATTCTTGTTGTGCTTATAAAGTCTAGCATTAATTAAAAGATTAGCTTATGTAGTAGTTATTTACTGGGACACATACTTCAGTGGTATTATTTTAAGCTTAAAATGGTGGCTTCCGGACAGATAGAGTTGCAGGGTATCTGTTAAGGTCCTCAAACCTGTGTTGCCTGTACTGTGGCCAGGTGAAAACCCCAGGGAAAAATCCACTAGGGCTATAAAAACAGAGAGGAGGGAGATTAGTTATGAGCAAGTAATTCAGGAAAAGAGCGAGAGACAAAAATACCATGGGTAGAGAGAAAAAATTAATACAGGTAGGCAGAGACAGTATACCTAGCATTAATCTCCATTGTATGAGTGTCTTACCTACATAGCTAGCTAAGAACACAGCAGTGTTTACACCTATGCATAAAAGTAATGCAGAACAACAGTAGTTAACAGCAGCACAGTGTAGACATACACAAGGCAATAATTCACAAAGCAGGAAAACAGAAATCCAGGATACTGAGGACAACAACAATTGGCACACTTTCAGGCAAACATTTTTCCTTTTAGTATAGTGCTACACCAAGAAATTACAGCAAAAATACTACAGATACATCTAAATGTGATGTTAAGGTACTGTTGCTCCTTGCAACAAGAAACTTAGATGGTAAATATTCACATTTACAGTTTTCTTTCATTAAAAAACAAGAAATAAGATGAGTACAATTCAAAAGCTAAGCTACCTGTGATCATAAGGTGCTGGAGCTCCTTGCAACAGGGAAAATAGACTTTAAATATCCACAAAACTAGAGTCGCGAGAAAAAGTACACCAGAAACTGCATATGCAAGCAATATTACCTCAGTATAATCACAAAATACTATATGACCTAAAGCAGATAAAGCAACAGAATAATCACCAAATACTGTAAGATTTAAAGCAGATAAGTCAACAGAAAATGCATCACAAAACAGTTAATACCAAAGAATCAAAATTTTACCTTACACAGAGCAGCAGATTCTCAGCAGCATGAAGAGGAAAAAAGGTTTCAAAATGGATCCTGCTGTTGTGAGGCACCTATGAAGACTAGGAAGAGGAAGTGAGGTGAGGGGGAGGGGTAATGACTAATACTGGGCTGGGCTAGCACCCTGGTCAAGATGAAGTCATAGAAACAATCAGAAAAAGATAGTGAAAAACTAGCTTGAGAGACAAGGATATAAAGTTTCTAAGAGGTATAGTCACCAGAAATAAAATAAAAAGAAATAAAATATGAGCAGAAGTAAGCTTACAAAAGGATACTGGCCTCAAGCTACACAAGTAGATTTACTTGAAGCAAACCCAGTGCTGTATGGTTAAAATAAGCTACAATAGAGAGGTGGTTTGGAGGGGGAGAGAGAGGTATTACTAGCAGCTAAAATCAAGGCAAAACAAAAAAAAAAAACATTAATATGTAAGAGTCTGAAGACAGTAAAATAGGGCAGGTGCACTAGGAAAGGCAATTATGAGTGAGGCTAGAAATGAATTCAGGGAAGGGTAAAGTGCAGAACAGGAGAATGTACACAGAAACAGTATGAGGACAGTGGGTAACCAAAGAGAAAGGATAGGAGCTGCTGGTGTCTGCTTTTTGTGGTGACTAGCAAAAAAACACTGTAAATTCTTGTGCTTATAAAGTCTAGAATTAATTAAAAGATTAGCTTATGTAGTAGTTATTTACTGGGACACATACTTCAGTGGTATTATTTTAAGCTTAAAATGGTGGCTTCTGGACAGATAGTTAGAGTTGCAGGGTATCTGTTAAGGTCCTCAAACCTGTGTTGCCTGTACTGTGGCCAGAGAAAACCGCAGGGAAAAATACACTAGGGTTCAGTGGTATTATTTTAAGCTTAAAATGGTGGCTTCTGGACAGATAGTTAGAGTTGCAGGGTATCTGTTAAGGTCCTCAAACCTGTGTTGCCTGTACTGTGGCCAGGAGAAAATCACAGGGAAAAATCCACTAGGGTTCAGTGGTATTATTTTCAGCTTAAAATGGTGGCTTCCGGATAGATAGTCTTGCAGGGTATCTGTTAAGGTCCTCAAACCTGTGTTGCCTGTACTGTGGCCAGGAGGAAACTGCAGGGAAAAATCCACTAGGGTTCAGTGGTTTTATTTTAAGCTTAAAATGGTGGCTTCCGGACAGATAGTTAGAATTGCAGGGTATCTGTTAAGGTCCTCAAACCTGTGTTGCCTGTACTATGGCCAGGAGAAAACCGCAGGGAAAATCCACTAGGGTTCAGTGGTATTATTTTAGCTTTAAATAAGCTTTTATTTAGGAAAAAAAGTTAAGTTCTATCCTTTGTACTAACTGTGGGTATGTGTCGGCCTGTAAAATCTGATGTGTGTCCCAAAAATGTCCCACTTTGGCCATTTGAAAAGGTGGCAACCCTACCAATGGTCAGAGCATTCGCTCAATATCTGCCCATTTGCTGTCCGGGTCGTCCTTGTCTGGATGGCCCAAAGATGAATGGGTATTACCCGGGTTTATCTACCATATCATGAAAGATAAGTATTTGTGTGTACCTATGTGCGTGAAGTACTGCATGTGGAAGACCAAATATGCTAGGGTTGTCCTCACGACCATACTGGTACCAGAGATATGTAGAGTACGCATTGTGTACTGCTGTCTGTGCCATGGGCCATCAACCAGAGAAGGGATGGATGGTGTGTTTGTGGAATTTGGGGGGGTGATGGGTAATGTAATAATTCACCAAGGGGAGACTGGGTCGGATGTACAATAGGTGAACTGGAGGTGTACGAGGGAGCAGTGGGTGAATCAAAAAGGAAACCAAAGAACATACGTTCACATCCCCAAACACCCTGGCAGGCTATACTGCAGAACACAATACCACAAACATATGAACATTAAAATGTGCGATACACATGTACAGAAACGGTACCGGCTCACACCCACATAACGGTCTGGCCTGAACTGAGCCATCCAACCCCAACACACCTGGATACATAATTGAATACCCATCATCCCCTCCACAGCACACCACTCCCCCTTGCTGAACGTCCACCAAAACAACCAACACACGGGCTGCTAGCTTGGGCCAGTCATATCTGCACATAGTGCCCCCTACCCACATCTAGTATCCTATGCATGCATAACCCTCCCTCATTTGCATACAGCCAGAAGAATGGGGTTCATCATTGTCCACAATTTTTGGACATCCTTCATGGGTTAAGTGTCTGTTCTCAAGATTAGACTTGGTGGCACGACATGATGTCCACCCACGTTGACATCCGGGCACAAGTCAGATTAGAAGTACTTGTCCACAACCCTGCTCAGCCTCCACCCGGTCCTGCAGAATCTACGACCCAGGATTAAAAACCTGACAGTGATGCACATCTCCCCACCTGCATTATCAGGAATATATACCTTTCACATGTTCCCAAGAAGCTTCCCCATAGCCATCTTCCAAACAGTACACATCCACAAATTGTATACCCTGTCCAGGTTCCTTGTCATAATGATGCACACAACCCCTGTATACAAATGGTACAGGTCCCTCCCAGATGCGGGTGTTCATATACATGGCCATGTATAACTCCAGATATGTAGTCATATATCTATAAATGTACATACTTATATTCGCATAGCTGCACATCACACATACATGCATATAAGTAGTTGTCAAGTATGTGTCCTATTCATAAATATGTATTCTTGTAAATGTATACATATGCCTCTCAGAAACATATGAACATTAACATGTACTATACATATGTACAACAACCGACTGTCACATTTGTGGCCAGTATTGTGGAATGCCTGTAGTAAAATCATATATCCTAACTACCATCCATACAGAATGTATCAAGGATGGTTTAGTGGTCAAACCAGTGATTATGGTGTTTCTGTTCCTGGGTCCAAGCCATGCAAGGACTGCTAATTTTATACGATGCCCAGAATAATGGCAGTTGGATATAGGGCAATTAAGGCACTTTCAAGCAGACGTAAGCAGGTATGCGCAACGGTAAGTGGCAGTCATTCAACAGTATAGGAAATGTAAATAAGCATGTAGGTGTATATGCATGTGTATTTACAGACAGACATATATATATATATATATATATATATCCATGAAGAATGAACATGGTCAGAATAAAGCAGTCATAATAAATGTGAAGGGAAACAGCAGTAGAACCCCCCATAATATTTACTGCTATCATATCAAGCTGGCCAAAGTGAGCAAACCTCCCGTGTCTCCAACCACATGTAAGATGCTAACAGTGGAACTAACTTTGTCCACGTACTAAGTCTGACTTTCAAACAGGTACAGGGCAGTCCCAGTCTCCATTCAGATGATCCGAAAACAAGAAGACTAATTGAACAACCTGACCATTGTACGTATGTCCCAGGACTATAAGCTTGGGACATCTGAATATACTTGGAGTGAGCCAACAAACAGGATGTGTCTAGAGCAGTAGGGAGTGGCACATTTGTAGTGGTGTGGTTTATTTCTGACCAGAGAATGGATGACTGCTGTGTTAGAGATGTTTTGCTGCATTTGTTCTGGTAACTATGAACCATGGGTATACATGCAAATGAAGCAGCACAACAATAGTGTAGTGGTTAGAGCATCCACCTATCGAGCAGACATTGCCGGTTCAAGTGCAGCACACATCATTTACGATGCGTAATCCATATACGAGCATATCCTGCTA